>NC_086323.1:77484324-77784324 GCF_036172605.1 Pelobates fuscus | reverse complement strand
CCGGCAGGATTTACATTCACAAATATGTATTCTTAACACTAATGTGTCCCTCTGCTCCCATGCCCCCCCCCCCCCCCGCCCCCCACTCCCCCATCCATGAAAAGCATGAAAAGGTTAGAAACCCTTCCACTCACTTACCTGATCCAAGTGCCTCGGTGCTGAGTCAAGCTCTGCCTCCACCAATGTCAGCTGGTTGGGGGGCCTAATGTGCACATTAGGCCTCCCCCATATGAACGCATTTGATCAATGCTTTCCTATTGGGTTATACTTGATGCTGGATGTCTTCATACAAACTGTCAAACTCCATGAAACAGCAGGAGGTGCATCTAGTGGCTGTCTGGTAGACAGCCACAAGAGGCAGTATTAACTCTGCTATGTAAACATTGCAGTTTTTCTAACCATATCTTACTGTAATGTACATTGTTTTTAAATCCTCCGCATCCAAAAAATATTACTTAGTCGACATTGTTGATTAAACAAAAGAAATCCACTTTGCTGTAGAGATGCCTGACATTTGGCACGCCAGCTGTTTCTCAACTATCTAATTTTGTGGCTGCGCATTATGGGACATGTAGTCCCCGGCTGTTGGATTTGCAAAGGTAAGCCATCACTCCTCAACTCTGTTCACGCTTTAATGAAAAACCAGCCTGTATTTTAAGATATGCATGTGGGATTTGGTGTAAATGCCCCTAATGGCTGTCAATGGCAAGTGAAGCAGGAGTATATTAATCAAAAACCTAGAAATGGGTGTGTTACCTAATGGCGTTATAAGGAATAAGAGAAATATTTATAATGAAAAAGTAACATTCTAAGTCCTTGAGTAGGTTACGTTGCAAAAAGTGTTCCTGTCCCTTTTACTTATAAGTGCAGCATGTTGCAAAAATCATCACAGCTACAAGACCACACTTACCACCAAGTAACATCATAACAGGAAGCTACGCGTCTAAAGTCCCTTCACCTTATAGACACACCATACAGGCCTGCAGTACCATTGACAAATTCTATCATAGCTTTATATGAAAGCAACTGTGCTACTTCCACAACATAAATGCAAAACAGAGAAAAAGTATTTAGCAATCCAGAGAGGAGGAGAAGAAACACCACTTTCTTTGGTGTTTCTCCTCCTCCTCTCTGGATTGCTAAATACTTTTTCTCTGTTTTGCATTTATTTTCTATAGGGGTTACCCCCCACAGCTAGTAGCAACCTGACAATCTCTCTCTACTCGTTTTTCTCCTTTTTACTTCACATGTTTCAATCCTGGGAAATTGTAGAAAATGCCTACATTTCAGATGTGTGTTTGTTTAATAAAAAAAAAAAAAAAAAAAACTTTTACAAAGAAATCATTTTGGGGGGGATGGTGTAATTTAATTGTCAGTTTACTAAAGTTGGGTATTTAGTGAATTATTCCTTCAGTGTTTCTGTAAATATGTATAAGGGTGACTGCTAACAGTATAAATAATATATAATGTACTGTTCCCTTTTAACAGATAATGGGGTCTCAGGGTAACTTGGCAGTGAAGATAGAGGAACAGACCACAGAAAAGATTCACGCCTACAACGCAAACTACCAGAAATACAGGGAGCTGGTGGTAAAAGAAATGTTGGACCTGGTGTGTGACATTAAGCCAGAAATCCATGTCAATTACCAAGTAAAGGGGTAATGTTTTGGCTTCATCGGCTACAGCTCTGTCAGAGTGATCATTGATCTCCTTTGGAGTGAGAATGGATAAAACCAAGAAGACATCTTTTTTTTTTCCTTATCACGGATCCGGTATAAATGTTGTTTTACAACAATTTAAAATGTTGGACAAATTGGATGAAAATTATTACAAGGGCAAAACTTTGTAGTATACAGAATGTTATATATCTAAAAAATTATCATTATTTTTTTTTTCATATTAGGTAGATTTTATGTTGTTGACATTTCTGCTAAAATAGCTCATCGGCTCAATATAGCTGCTTTTAAAACATGGGAGTTGCACGTCGACACTGTTAACATTTCATTACACTGAGGTCCATAAAATGAGTATTATTGAGTTGGGTAATATATGCCACCAATACCACTGGACATATTATCCTTCTCTTGGTTGTGTAGGTGTGAGACTTGGCGATTTAATGGGGGAAAGGAAAAGCTGGCAGAAGAAATGGAGAAGAGACCACTTAAAACTTGTACACCATCCCAAAATGTTATGAGTTCAGAACTAGCATAGGTACTTCGAAATAAATAGCAGCGGGGTTGCTAAACTGTGCTGTAAAAAAAAAAAAAAAAATTCAAGCAAATTAGACGTGAATTTCAAATTTAAGGCCTAAATAGACAACTTGAAAACATGATTGAAATTAATTTGGATTAGTTTTGCATTCCTGACTATTTATACAATGTGATTACTAAATAACTTGTTATCATGTTGCAAAACTATAATGAATTTTCCCATGGTGTCCATTGACACCTCCATTATACCCCCTAATTGTCCTGTATTCAGTGGCCCAGTCTCAAAATGAGGTCCCTATTTAGCTTGTAGCCCATGGACATTACTGAATTGTCCTCAGCAAACAAAGTGGGATGATGGCTCTCCCTCACCATTCCAGGTTCCTATTTCCCAATGTTGAAGGTATGCTACATGTTAAAAATTTGCGGTCTCCACAATGCCAATATCAGACAATTTGTCAAATTGTATGGACATTTCCAAGTATTTGTATTACCGTAATAAAATAAAAGATAGAGTGCATTCATAATGGCCCAATGTCTGTTATTCTACCTTAAAAAATAAATACAAAAACACTTCTAACAATCACATCCAATAGGATAACAATCACCATGTTATTTTCGATTTTTTTTTTTTTTTTTTGTTATAGGTGACCTGCTAAGCATTGTATGGTATCCTATAAACCAAGAATTCATGCAACTGTTGTTTTGTTTCAGTTTATAGCACACATATTTCATATATATATTCTAATGCCTCGGAGTTAAACTAAAGTATTGACATTTCTAACTGTTGTTAAAATATTTGGCGATGTGTTTAAAATGCATGTGTCCAAAAGAGAACAATATGGGGTAACATAAAATAAAGTACCGTACATGAAAAATATCTAGAGTTCTTTACTGAAATTCTCATTAAAAAATCAATGTATGCTATGAGGTGCCTTTAAATCTTTGGAGGTGTGTGACATCATGTTTGTTGGGGGGAGGATTCCCTCTAGTTTTTTGGATAAGGTTGTGAAATTTACAGTACAATATAATCATTTTTTTCATTCTTTTTTTTCCCCCTATTATTTTGCTCTTAAATGCTTCAATCCACTCCTATTCTTTGCTGTATGAGATTAGGGGAGTATACACAAAACTTGCATTTTTATAGCGGTTCTGCTGTAGAAATATACAAAAAGCAAAAAGTGAACAAACACAAAATATGCAGTATTAGTCTTTCAACACAGCTTAAAACCACCTACCTAAATTAAAACGTTTTGCCTTGAGATAGGTATTTTACATATCCGTGAAAGAATTTAAGCAAGACAGTTTTTTTTCTGCACTGTTTTCCTTTTGAGAATTTCTGGGGTGGTGGTAGAAGACCTGAAGAAGCCTTTTGAGACAAAATAACAACAGAAAACTGTATATTTATAAAATATCTTTCAAATAGTTGTTTTCCAGGAAAAATGTACTACATTTAAATTTCAGATATTTATTTTTCTGATTTAAAATGCAGTGACTGAGAAAAGGGACATATTAACCCTCAAGGGCCAAGATCCTTTATATTTCGATGGCCTGTTTTCCGTGTTGTATATGTGCTAGCCCTTGGTTAGAATGTGTTAAAAATAAGCAGCTGAATTATTTTTTCTGGATTCTATCATGCAACTCATTTCCATATTCTAGTTAGATCCCTAACGAAGACTATACAAGTTGACACTGGGCTGATTTGCATATCCCCTATCTGCTTGCTTTGATACTCTGCCACTAATTGCTCCATATGCCCAAAAGATTGTATTTTCCGCTTTCCACTTGAAATAGCAAAATGCTTTTAACAGTGTGTGTAAAGAAATAAAACGGGAGGTGTGGAGTTTGTGTGTATTAATTAGTTGCTTGTGTTAATTGGTCTGCAAGTGGACAGACAGGTTTATTGCAGCCAATAGTGTTGGACTGCCAAATTACTGGCTGGATGGGCATACTTAAAAGAAAAGAAATTAATTAATTTAAACGAAATTAAAAAAGAGATGTAAAATATCCCCCTCCCCCTACAAAAATGTAAAAAAACGGAAAAATATATTCCATAAAAGAAAGATACATAAAAAAGTTTACCGACAAACAAAAAAACTTTGCTAAAATTGCTTAATAATCTAAATCTAAAGTATTCATTTGTGTATGAGGATGGGATATAGTTTCCTAAAAACAGTAATTTGGGGAAAATAGGTCATTTAGAAAAAATTAATAAATACAAGGCAGCTATAGTTCTAGCCTGGATATTTGAATAAATGTTGTAATTATATTTGCAATACCATGGAATGCAATGCTTAGCATATACCCACCCAGTGTAAACGGAATTGTATTTACTAAACTGTGCAGTGAGTTTGAGAATAAATTTTCAATGTTAAGGCAAAAGTTGCAATTAAAAAAAAACAAATGAAAAACTTTAAACTTGTTGCCATGTTTGTTGCTACAATTCAGTAATTGATCAATCTACTGTCAATGACATTAGCGATTATTCGCTGTCTCCGTGCTATAAAACGTAATTGTTAATGACTGGTAATGATCAGTGGCTGCTGAATGTTTTAACATATCCTAGAGAGGAGTCCTCAAACTCCGGCCCCCCAGATGTTGCTGAACTACAACTCCCATGATTCTCTGGTTATCTACGAAATTGAAAGAAACATGGCTGGTCTCTGGACATTTGGATTACACCGCTATTGGGGTGGGGCATACTTGCTGCTTTTGTTTCCTTTGGCCCAGGCAATTACGTGAAAAATTTAATTACGTAAACACCAGCTATTGGGTCTTCACATCTGGTTTACAGTAGAACACAGAGAAGCTTCTGAATAACATTACATAGAAACATAGACTGTGACGGCAGATAAGAACCGTTTGGCCCATCTAGTCTGCCCAATTTTCTAAATACTTTCATTAGTCCCTGGCCTTATCTTATATTTAGGATAGCCTTATGCCTATCCCATGCATGCTTAAACTCCTTTACTGTGTTAACCTCTTCCACTTCAGCTGGAAGGCTATTCCATGCATCCACTACCCTCTCAGTAAAGTAATACTTCCTGATATTATTTTTAAACCTTTGCCCCTCTAATTTAAGACTCTGTCCTCTTGTTGTGGTAGTTTTTCTTCTTTTAAATATGGTCTACTCCTTTACTGTGTCGATTCTCGTTATGTATTTAAATGTTTCTATCAAATCAGGACTACATACAAACACTGTGATCAAAAGGATCAATAAGAGGGAATATAAACTCCACTACACTCATAAACACCAATAATGGAAATAAATGTGTGTAAATTGTGTGAATGCTTGTGTGGTCATCTTTCTAACCCCTACCCTTTGCAACCACTCTACCTCTACATCTAGACACACATTCACTGACAGTCACACACTCTCACTGAGAGACACACACACTCACTGATTTGACACACACTGACAGAAACATTACCTGACAGAAACATTGACGCACACTCTTAATCACATACACAATCTCACTGATTTGAAACACTCACTGACAGACACAAATGCTGACAGACACACAGTGGTACCCAAAACAAGGAAGTCCAACACTCAGCATTTTAAATCACAACTTACATAATCACACAATTACACACACACACTGCCCCATGCATACCTAGATAGTCACACACAATACAATACACAGACATTTACACTGTCATATGGACACTCTATCAATCACACACAGACACACACTGACAGACACACACACTCACTGACAGATATATTTACTGACAAACACACACACACACACTCACTGACAGATACATTTACTGACAACACACACACACAAATACTGACAGACACGTACTCACACACACACACTTACTGACAGACACACACACTGACAGTCGCACTGAAAGACACACTTACTGACAGACAGACACACACACACACACACTGACAGACACACACATTCACTGACAGATACATTTACTGACAAACACACGCACACACACTCACTGACAGATACATATACTGACAGACACACACTTACTGACAGACACTCTCGCTAACACGCACACAACCACTGACAGAAACATACACTAACACACAATTACTGACAGACACACACACTGACAGTCACACTGACAGACACACTTACTGACAGGCACACACCCTCACTGACAGATACATTTACTGACAAAAACACTCGCTGACACACACACACTTACTGACAGACATACACTAACTGACAGACACACACTTACAGAAACACACACATTCACAGACAGACACATAGACACACACACACACTTACAGACACTTACTGATAGACACATACACACTCACAGGCACTTACTGATAGACACATACACACTTACGCAGTCTTGCAAACACACTCACAAAGTAATTGTATTGCTTGTTGTTCCTACCTTTAGGAGTCTTCTGGGTCCTCTCCCCAGGGTCCAGTGGCTTTCATGCTCTTCCTGCGCCTCTCTCCTCCCTCGCACTTTTAGTGATGCAGGTCCAGAATTATGTGATATTCCAGCTCCCGGCATCACCACAGAGGGTGCGCGAGGGAGCAGAGAGGAGCAGCTCTGACAGTGCTCCCTTGGCACTGCCTGCCTCATTCCTCACCCCGGCTTGGTATATAGCTGCAGAGTAGGCACCTGCCCTCTGGGAGAACCGGCTGGTCACCTTCTGGGCAACCTGTGACAGACCATCAGCCTGCTCCCCGCGGCGCCCCGCACCTCATGACGCTTGTGCGTGGAGCACCCTGTGCACCCGCCCAGGATTATCCCTGTGTGTACGGCACTGCATTACACCTTCTGTCCCTGTGCATCTAACTTGTCTTGTTGTAATTACATTTCTGTTAGTCCAACTATTATACAGCGCTATGGAATTTGTTTGTGCTTTGTAAATAATAACACTAATATTTAATGTATGTATATGTATGACAATTCAACCACAGCTACAATGTATGAAAATATTTATGAATAGATACATATGCATGTGACTGTGCACAGTGTATGTGTTACTACAAATTTATAGTGGAGAGGTTTCATTTCATGTACCAGCTTTTGTTACAGTGACCAATAATTTTTCTATTTAATGTACCAGCTTATGTTACAATGACCAGGTCAAAGTTTAGACCTAAATCTCATTAACAAACTGTGGTAAAACCATTGTTTTCTATTGGTTCCAGCGAACCTGACAGCACTTGAAAAATCTTACTAGGAAGAATGGTCCGATCTTGAGGCATTTTAATGCTCAACGCTCAGAGTGTCAATGTTTGGCCACAATCCCTAACTTTAGCAAATCAACAATTGCCTTGCTGACATAAAGGATTCTTGTGGCTAGAATGATCACACATGATCCAGAATCCTTTACTGAGATAAATGAGGAATTGCACTCAATGCTTTAATTCTGAGCCAGGGTGCAACTAGACCTGGACCCAACACCAAGTCCCAAATCCCAATATAGAGAAACAAGAAAGATATAGGCACTCTAAGGTCCAGTGAAGGTAAAATGTATATGAGCCAAATAACAAGCAGCAATGTTTCGACCTGTGAAGGTCTATCTCAAGCTTGAGCTTTCTCTATAATGATCCAGAATCCTGTCTGATTCTGGGAGTTAGCAGCAGAACCTAAGCTATTTAGGTACATAAACTGACTATATACATCACCTTATATATTGTTGTCTATGGTTTATTCTTTTAATAGATTTGTTTGGAGAATATGTTGCAGACTTGCAGTTATTTAGTATTCTAAATTGCCTTGTATTATTTATTGCAAATCTAATACATTATGTAAGTTTTCATTATATAGCAGAGTATTTTTTCCCTTTGATTCTGTCAAAATCTTTCGCCATATTTTACACTATTTAAAGAGCCATCAGCAGGCCATAAAGTCACTTAGAATGTCTAAAAATATCAAAAATTCTCCAGCCTTTGGCCCTGCCAGTGCATCTAGAACCATTTTATCCATCTCTGATGCTGTGGAATGTTGAAGATAGATATTGAACCTGTATAATCTATTCTGTCGTGATTTGCTCATTGGACTGTTTACAGGAGGCCCAGGTGAAGTTTCTATGCGGTTAGACATAGAATCACACATTTGGTTAGAACTTTAGTATAGTTTCAATTTATACAATTTCTAGTCATTCAGTAGAGTTAGAAGGGCACTGTGACTTTACAATGTCCCAAATGAAACATGGAATCATCATGTGCATAGATTCTACTCAGAAACATGATAAATACAATTTTAGGAATTCAATTCCTATGGGATATGGATGCACAAAAGGGAAAACACCCAATGAACAAAAACTGAGAATGTGTGAGTGAAGAATGCAGACAGGCATGTACAGTATTACAAACGTGTGCAGGACTGTTGGCTTCCAAAACCATGAAAATGTGTAGTGATTTAGGATCTGCTTTTTGTAGTGAATAGCAACATTTGAACACTAGATGGAGCTCTATATACACTATGTTTTCATTCTTGATTTATATGTATATATGTGTATGAATAAAAAAATAAAATTGTAAGGAACTCATGATCTTTCTAAAAAGGGATCTAGTTACTAAAAAGTTGGTATATTGCATGTAACAGTTATAATAGAATTAATTTGTTAAATTTAGTACAAAATAGTCAGGTTGGAAAGGAAATCATAATTTTAGTTTTGTATTTTTGTGTTTTATTTAATCTCCAATATTTTTTTTTATTTTTTTTTTTCAGATGATTTAAGTCACCCTGGTCTAGTATGTGGTAAACAAAAAATCTCTAACGTTTATTAAATCAGCAATAGATAATACATAGAAAAAAATTCAATGTTTTAAATTTCACTAGGGTAGGCCAAAACTTGTTATAAATGTACCTTTATTTTTTAATTTGTGACAAATTGTCCAATATAAGCCTACATTTTTAAGTTTTTAAATTTTTTTTTATTTCTTACCTCAATTCACTTGCTTAAATCTTTAAACGTGTTTCTTTATTTGGTATATGTGTATTGTCCCAGCCTAACCTCCTGCCAGAATTGTCATGCTATAAAATGATTGTCCCTGAGTTTATAAATAATAGTGATATGTGGGGTTTAAAGGTTACAACCCCTTTGTTCATGAAAGGGTTAATGACAAGAGTGCACTAATTAGCATTCTGGAGCAAGTCCTGGGTGATCTGGGACAGAGCCACAGACATGTGGTTATCAGCAAGGGGCCAACTTGGCTTATTAATTAGGAGTAAAGGGGAGAAAATATGTTTATATAACCAAAATACAATAAATGCATGGATGGATAGTTAGATGATAGACAGGCATCCGTGATGGACAGACAGGAGGGCAGATGGGCGGACGGACAGAAGGACGGATAGATATACAGACAGACAGATAGATGTTGGGTTTTATAAATAAATTCAAATAAGTATAATAATATATTCAACTAATATACAGTTAAGGAATAGTCGCTGAAAAGCAAACTAATGATAAATAGCTAAAGGAGGAGTCTGAATAGAGTGAGAGGGATAAATCATGAGACATACAGAGTAAAATGCAGTTCACATTCATACATACATACATATTGTGAGGGAATGCATAATGGACATGGATGGATACCAAAAGACAGCACACACCACACTAAAGATATCAGGGTAGTTATTTTACACATAGGACACGTGTTTATGAAATGTCTCCAAAGGGTACACAAGCTTAATCCTAGTATTTACCAGGACTGTCAGCTGTACAGGAGCTCCCAGTCCCTGCTGAGTTTCAGAATATATTTAATTAACATTTACTTAATAAATAATGGTTATGTTGGCCTTATGGCATTGGTAATTAGAAACCCAGCAGACACAGGCCGTCAGAGCTCCATAGACACCATTTGTGATACTGTAATCATACCCTTTTACTAACAGCGCTTAACAAGGCCTGTGACACTAAGTAAAATACAAAATAAATGAGTCATGTCTTTAGTGTATCTGCAGTTCTAAACCCACAAGTCATGCATTCTCTTTTCTTTTTATAATCATTTTTTTTAGATACTAATTCACAAAAACTTTATCTTTTTATAATCACTTTTCTGTTTAACCTTTTATAAACTATTTCAATAAACTTTATTGGTAAACTAACAAGCTCTTCATTGCGTGTTCTGAACCTCTGACATACCACCCATTATTTGAAATAGACAAAGGTGGACACTTTTGTTTTAGTGGTATGAGAGTGTGCAGAGTTGTTCTGAGAAATTCTAGGTGATTTACTAATAACAATTTATGCAACTGTTTGAAATTTAGAACAAAGCCTGTGTGAGTCTTATTTACAGAGAATTGCTTCTAAACACATGTATTGTAGTTTAAAGACACATTACTGTGAGAATCATTGCTGTTGAGCTCTGTTATACATTCAGACACACTAACAATATGGAAATGTCACTAGAAAAGACAGACCTTAGGATATAAAAGAGAAACAGGGAGATTTAAGCCCAGATAGGGACTGCCACTCCTAAATAGGGAATCTTGGGAGGTATCCGCTGACCATATGTTTGATGGTATGCAGCAAACATCCACAGAAATGTACCATAAAAAGTTATGCCACAAAAATGTCTCAAAGACTAATTATGATGTAATTTAAAAAATATGCCAGTTTTTAGAGAATAGGTCAGTGGTTTTTCAATTCATGGATACGAGAACTTTTGGTTTTGTGTGTTTGTTTTACCTCTTTTATCTATTATTTTCAATAAACTATGTGGCTTGTTTTATCATAATATGTATTAAATAATTAACACTTGTTGATGTATAATTATTGACCACCGATTCCTTTAGTGCAGAGAGCTTTGCATGTTTATTTTTACATGTTCGTTTTACCACTTCTGCTTTTTATCAGCACTAAGGAGTGAATTCACTGAATCCGGAATTGTGAGTAATTAGCAAGGACACTACAAAAATGTGAGGCCATAACAGCGCAATTGGAGAATTTCTTAAACTCAGCTTTTTTTCCAGTTTAGCTATGTTGGCCTAAAATATGAATTTCAATGTAATTCCTTTAGATACACCTCTGATCATGGCCAGCAAGAGTTCATGCACTGGTTCCAATCACAGTATTCATTAACTGGCACCATGCTGACTCAAAAGGGGGTGTCCCCTTCCCCAAAAAAAGACAATTGTATTTATGAAATGAAATTGTCTGGGTGCCTATAGTGCCCCTTTAAAGTGAAGTCTGGTCCTACTGTGGAGTGTGAAACTGACATTATCAGAGTACAGGTGTGCAGTCGCATAACCCATAAGGTAAATGTAGGCAGGTGACTAGTGCTCAGTACAGTGTTTAAGATTCAGATACATTCCCCATTGTATCAGAGGTGCATAGTTATGTCCACCTGCACAGTACTGATAATGATTGGCGATAGTCAAGCAATAGGCAATAAATGTCCAGCTCAACTGAATTTTCCGCAGCATTCCCTTTTATAGGGGGAAGGATCCTGCTATGACCATTTACTTGGAGATGTACTTGGTGCTTCTCATATTTAGTAACTCCCAGCTGTCGAGAATTCCCAGTTTCATTTATGCCGAGAATTCCAGTACATCCAATTCTAAATGGTTGAAGCATGCCGATATCAGATACCTTCCCAGTGCCTACAGATCCAACCAATGCATTTCCCCAAATCATAAAAATCAACATCAGACATATACATATAAATTAATGGTTCATTAATGAGGTGCAGAAAACATAATGAAAGGTATGTAGAAGACCAGGGAGGATGCCAATATGTGGGTATTGTTAGACAGACTCACAATGGGTCATCCTTCCGGGTACAGGAAATGAAAAAACCCACTGTGGAGGAAACATCTTGGAAAACACAACTTACTAATGCCCACCCCTCAATGCTTGATATTGGTGACAGACAGACAGACAGAGAGACAGAGAGACAGAAAGACAGACAGACAGAGAGACACAGATAGTCTAGCCTAGTTGGGATAATCTCTTGCTATTTAATTTGCCCTCCGTTGGGTAAACCTTGCACATGGTACCATTTCCTATAGCAGGGCTTATCCTCCCCCTATGCTCCTTACCCACAGACATGGGATAGTGATAGAGAAGAGGATTAATGAATAAAATGTCTAGAAAGTTACGACAACTTGGGCTGGAAACAATACAGCAACATACTGCTACACTGTGCTCAGTCAGAATTCCAACTGCTCCCTTGGAGTGAGCACCAACACCCTCCAACATACAGTTTGCTGGCAGCTAGCAGGGATTATTGTGAGATGAAATGCTTGGATTATTAAAAATTATGACATCTGGTCTGCCCACTGATTGAGTAGATGGAGGCTGTAGAAGAATGCAAAGATGGTGCCCACTACACCCTAAATCTCGGAAAGGTATAGCATCTATGGGATGATATGGAAAAGACACCTGAGAATTAAATACGTGTTCCAGTATCTTAGATCTTTTTACAGAGAAGGACCTCTACAGGTCTAAAAAAAAGTCCTACGTACCCTGCCACGAAAAAGTCACTTCAATCGATTTCAGTTCCAAATGATATTAGTAGACACTGATATTTAAAGGGACACTTTAGTGACCAGAACAACCACAGCTCATTGTAATTACTTAGTTGTAATCGATTTATTTAAGAAACACTGCTATCATGGGTCCACATTTTAGTTTAATTGAACACTTATTTATTTGGTTAGATTTTTTTTTTGTGTGTTTTAATTCTAAAATCTGTTGACATTTTTTTACAGACTATAGACAGATATCACCATAATAAAATGGAATATAATTAAAACAAATAATTTCGTTTTTTTTTTGTCAAAGTGTAGCGTGCCACCCAGTATCTGGAGCGATAATTAGAGAATAAGACTCTTTATAATTTCCAAGCCATACACACAGCAGCCGTCCTGCTTAGCAGACAAGCCACAGGTTGACCTAAGATATCACTTAGTCTCTCATTAAATAAACCATTTTGCATTTTGCATCTTCAACATGTTATTGAGAGGGGTTGGAGAACTGCCCCACGTCACCTTTGCATTGAAAATAATGAGTATTTATCGCTGATTTCCTTCTGACAGCCATTGGGGGCTCCTGTAACACTGAGTTACCCAGCTTCCAACTCCTCCTTTTCTCCAATTAATGGGATAAATTCTGGTAATTAATGCTTATTGCCACAAAATGACAAGAATAAAGCATGCTACTTCATTACAGAATGCTGTGCTCTCATGCCCTCATAATGAATATATAGTAGAATTCGGTGCATAAGCTAAATGTAAATTTACCGAACACAGTTCTCTGTATAATAGTGTTGTGTATAGTAAACACAGTTCTCTGTATAATAGTGTTGTGTATAGTAAACACAGTTCTCTGTATAATAGTGTTGTGTATAGTAAACATGCTGTGATGGATAATGATTCACAACGCACTGTCAAGGTGGCCACGCTCGTTGTATGGACCATATAAATAAATCATAAGAAAGGCCTACCAAGTGCTGGAATGTGCCAGTCATACATTAGGATAGGAAACCAGACACATTCTGCCCCTTTTGTTCAACCTCAAGTATCCATGTAAACTACTAAAGCAGTTTGCAGAGGGTTTATACACCAAGCCGTGGGAAAATGGAGAGCAATACACAAGGTAATCAGAGGAATAAAAGATAAAAACCTGTAAAATATTATATTATAATATAATAAAAATCAGATCCAACATGAAGTACTTTGTGTTACGCGGCTATTACCCTGACATTATCCCTCATTATCACTCCTTCACCCTTCTAGTTCCCTGCCGTGATGCTTCTTCGCCATCTTAGTTCTGGACCTTTCTGTCCTTTGACCCTGTTAGGTATCTAACTTTATGTTCCTTCACCTTTAAGATCCCTACTTTATTGTATCTTGACCCTGTTAGGTACCTACCTTTTTGTTCTTTCACCCACTAAGCTACCTACCTACGTTTATGTTCTTTCACCTGTTAGCTCTCCACTTTTATGTTCCTTTATATTTAAAGGTTTACGCCAGTGACCAATTCTGCTTTTAGAAGTGATCATGGTGGTAGGAATCTGTTTGAAACGCTGCACATACAGAGTTATTTGCACTTTTGTGCTGGGGATTAGTTACACCTGTTCCGTGCTGCCCGATATTAAAGGGACACTATAGTCACCCACCGGAGCCGCCATCAGAAATTTTGGGACCCCTAACTCAGCTCAGGGTTTGGGCCCCCTGGGGCCCGCCTCCAAATACCGCCCACAGGGTCCGCCTCCAAATACCGCCCAGAGGAATACACACACAGACACAAACACACACACTGATACAAAAGGACACAGATACATACTTACAGACACACATACTGAAACAGAGATAAACGCATACAGGCATACACATACACAAATATACAGACACACAGGCATACATAGTGACAGACAGACACATACTAACATACATACAAACACATGCATGAGGACATAAAAACACATACATGCATACACACTGACATACATACAGACACAGACATACATACACACATACAGACATACATACATACATACAGACATACATACATACAGACATACTGACAGACATACACACATACATACATTCATAATGGCATACAGACATACATACATACATTAAGACTGACATACATGCATATATACTGACATACATATTAACATACATAATTACATACAGACATACATTGATACTGGCATGCATACATACAGACATACATTCATATATACATACATACATACAGACATACATAATGACATACAGACATACATTGATACTTGCATACATACAGACATACATGCATACATATATATATCATACATACAGACATACATAATGACATACAGACATACAGACATACACTGATACTTGCATACATACATACAGACAGACATACATAATGACATACATTGATAATGACATACATACTGACAGACATACAGATATACAGACAGCTCGGCAGTGAGGGAGAGTCGTGACCACTTCCTCCCAGCAGCACTTGCTGTGGCTGCTTTTTTTTTTTTTTTTAAAGGGGCCCGGTCGTGCTATACCACGGCGCTGACCGGGCCCCTGAAGATATAGGGCCCATCGGGTGGCCCTAAGTGCATGGGCCACCTGATGGGCCCCATTAGTGTGCGGGCCCCGGTGCAAGTGCACAGGCGGCAATTCCTGTCACCCCCTGATGGCGGCCCTTGTCACCCAGACCACTTCAACTCAATGAAGTGGTCTGGGTGCCAGGTCCCTCTAGGGTTAACCCTGACTGCTGTAAACATAGCAGTTTTAGAGAAACTGCTATGTTTACATTTGGGATTAAGCCAGCCTCTAGTGGCTGTCTTCTGGACAGCCACTAGTGGCGCATCTGCTTTCCTATGGACACTTTGAATGCGCGCGAGGCACTGCCGCGCATGCGTATTCCGCTCCACTGACGTCAGACGGGGGAGCTGACGTCGGCGGGGGAGGAGAGGTAAGGGAGCCCGGCTGTGGAAAAAGGTGAGTAACTGAAGGGGTTTTAACCCTTCAGCACCACGGGAGGGGGACCCTGAGGGTGGGGGCATCCTCAGGGTACTATAGTGTCAGGAAAACCGATTTGTTTTCCTGACACTATAGTGATCCTTTAATTCTGAGCAAAAATTACATCTGGCATCAGCATGCACTGGATTATCAGTAAGTTCTATCTTCATTTCACAGCTTTTGGCAGAGTGGGTGGACAAATTCACTAGTGCTAAATGTGGCTGGAATTATAACTTGTATTGAAAAAGACTTAGAGTAACCCTTTAACAAGTTTACTTTTTTTCCCCTCATCCTCTTAACTCCTTAACTTTTTGTTCCCTTAAAAAACCCTGTTAGGTACCTACCTTTTTGTTCCTTCGCCCACATATCTCCATTTGTTTGTGTTCCACTTCCGTCACCATTTTAACCCTATACCTTTCTGTCCCTTCACCGTGTTACCTCCCTACTTTCCAGCACATTCTCCCTGATAGTCTCCTAGGTATGTAACAACAACCTCCCTCCTCACACCCAGTATGCCTCCTTGATCACAATGTTTAACAAATGTATAAACTGACCTGTTAACAAACGGCTTCATTGAACTACTACAGTATAATTTAATTGCCTTCTGGACCCCAAACGATTCCCTTCTAACCAGTCCCTAGCAGTCTGCTAAATCTGAACTCATTAAATTCTTACTTTTGTTTTCTTCTTTCCACCCATTTCTTTTTACCCATCACCATCTTCTTGTCCTTCATAATTGTATCTTGTCTATGCATACAATGACTAGCTACATATCACTAAAACATTGATCTCACCCTGTATAAAGCTATTACAACAATAATAACCATTTGGGATTATTTCTTTAATGTAGAGCCTTTTCTGGGTCACTATTGAATATTCATCTGGTTCATTCGAACATGCCCCAAAGTGTCCAAATTGCTTGATGAGCAATAAAATGTGTCCTACTGGGTCTACATTAGTCCAGAGCTCCTGGGTGATATCACAAAGGAACATTACATTCATTATGCATTATAGGAGTAAAAGGGGCTATTTTAACCAGGACGATCTGGATAAAGATGCAGTTGTAAAAGCTAAATATTCCTCTAGTGCAACGGGTTTCTTTGATAGATATGTCTCGTAATACATCTCTGTGTAGGTGCACTGTTATGGCAAAGTGTATGTCTCGCTGGTCTGCTAGAGATCACAGCTTGGATCTGGTGAGACTTTGAAGGGTTTATTTACTAAAGTGAGAAATGAAAGTGACTTCAAAGTGAATTTCAAATGTAAGGTCAAAATCGCCGAACTATAAAAATTATCTGTCAGTCGTGCTTTCAATACGGCCACTGTGGCCTTCCATTTCAAATTCACTTTCAATTCAATTTCAATTCTGACTTTTTTTTTATAAAGAAATCCTTGAGCATAAATAATGGACCTTCTGAGTTCTAACAGGCCTGCGTATGCAGCGTTTGTAAATATCAATGTATTTGAACATATTGTTGGCTGTTTTAAAGATTTTTTTGAGGAATGCATGTGTGTCAGGGTCTCTGCGAAATTCACATCCATAGCCACATCAAAGGTTAGACCCTCGAAATCTTAGGAAATATATTTCTTTTAATTGAAATTTCAGGTCTAATGAACCAGCACGGATACAGAATATGGTGGAAATGGTTGAGATCCATTTTGATTCCTATGATTTTCAAACTGTCCATTTAGTTTTGTAAAATAAAATGTACAAGTTGATGACTTGTTATCGAAAGCATCATAAATAACCTCAGGTTTGGAAGATGCCGAAGTCCTTCACCTTCTCAACTAGTGATAAACAATTTATTAGCCCCATGACTAATAAAAAGGGGCAGACAGGACTCCCTGGAGATGGTGAACATACAGCAATGTGCAATAACATAATATCCACCTTGTTACTCTTCTATTCTTGGGTTAATTTTCACATTTTTGACATGTTTGCAATTTTTTTCTACATTTCTCTGTAAACATAACCCTGGGCTCTTTTAGCATAGGCATGGTTCACCATACTTACTGAATAACAATTATTCCATTGCAGTCTACGGGAAAATTGCTATTCAGTAAACTAGAATCTAGCCCATTATAATGTGTTTATATTTTATTGTATTTCTGATTTATACATGATGATAACTGTATAGTGTTGCAACAGTTAATTACTTAATAAAGCAGAACCCACTTGTATAATTTTGATTTGACAGGCGCACGCCGCACCACGATGTACTATTGATGGCTGGATGTCAGCACCAGCGATCGGACTCAGCATAGAGGCTATGTGAGGACCTCCAGCGTCGCCTAAATCCCCATAGGAAAGCATTGAATAATGCTTTCCTATGGGGAGGTCTAATGCGCGGGAGGAGAGTAGGTGGAGCCTGACCAGCGCCGAGGGACATCGGTAAGTACCTGAAAGGGTTTTAACCCCTTCAGCAACTTGGAATGGGGGTGGGTGGGAGGGAGAGGGGCACTCCAGGGTCCTGCAGTGCCAGGAAAACTAATATGTTTTCCTGGCACTAGAGAATCCCTTTAATGTTTCTCTAACGAATTTCGAATCCTTTATCCTATTTGTCATTAGATAGATAGATAGATAGATAGAGAGTGAGGGGAAAAATTATTTGATCCCCTGCTGATTTTAAACGTTTGCCCACTGAGAATAAAATTATCAGTCTATAATTTTAATAGTGTATTTTAACAATGAAAGACAGAATAACAAAAAAAAAAAATCCAGAAAAACGCATGTCAAAAGAGTTATAAATTGATTGTCATGTCAATGAGTGAAATAAGTATTTGACCCCTTCGACTTAGTTCTTGGTGGCAAAATCCTTGTTGGCATTTACAGAGATCCGACTTTTCTTGTAGTTGGCCACCAGGTTTGCACACATCTCAGGAGGGATTTTGTCCCACTCCTCTTTGCAGATCCTCTCCAAGTCATTAAGGTTTTAAAGCTGATGTTTGGCAACTCGAACCTTCTTCTCCCTCCACAGATTTTATATGGGATTAAAGTCTGGAGACTGGCTAGGCCACTTCAGGACCTTAATGTGCCTCTTTTTTAACCACTCCATTGTTGCCTTGGCTGTGTGTTTTGGGTCATTGTTCTCACCCAAGATTTGATGGTACATGGCCCCATCCATCGTCCCTTTGATGCGGTGCAGTTGTCCTGTCCCCTTAGCAGAAAAACACCCCCAAAGCATAATGTTTCCACCTCCATGTTTGACAGTGGGGATGGTGTTTTGGGGGTCATAGGCAGCATCCCTCCTTCTCCAAACTCTGCGAGTTGAGTTGATGCCAAAGAGCTTGATTTCACGGCGTAGTGTGTTACCAATTGTTTTCTTGGTGACTATGGTCCCAGCTGCCTTGAGATCATTAACAAGATCCTCCTGTGTAGTTCTGGGCTGATTCCTCACCGTTTTCATGATCATTGAAACTCCACAAGGTGAGATCTTGCATGGAGCACCAGACCGAGAGAGACTGACAGTTATTTTGTGTTTCTTCCATTTGCGAATAATCGCACCAACTGTTTGAAGATGGTCTTGTAGCCCATTCCAGCCTTGTGTAGGTCTACAATCTTGTCCCTGACATCCTTGGACAGCTCTTTGGTTTTGGCCAAGGTGGAGAGTTTAGAATCGATTGATTGCTTCTGTGGACAGGTGTCTTTTGTACAGGTAACAAGCTGAGATTAGGAGCACTCCCTTTAAGAGAGGGCTCCTAATCTCAGCTCGTTACCTGTATAAAAGACACCTGGGAGCCAGAAATCTTGCTGATTGATAGGGGATCAAATACTTATTTTACTCATTTACACAAAATATATCCAACACTTTAGTAAAACAATAATGTGATGGAAAAACACACTTATCTTCTTAGATAGTGGTAGCCCTCTCCAGGAATATCCCAGACAATATTCCTTTAATATGGTGCAAGACAATGACAAGCGTATTGGAGAAAGTGGCTGTAGATCTACAAATATAACACAAAACAAAACATAGCGTAATACTGTTGTGAAAATAATAAAATGCGCAAATATAATGAGCACTCACAAGATGTAGTGGAATAAATCGCAGAAGGGTGCCTTCCCTGATGGTATGGGGGGCTACAACCAGGACACCTCTTCTTTTAGCAAACTGCTGCAGGTGTGGAGAGCCGCACTCAGGATACAGGTAAAAAACTGCTTTTATTTATCCAAAATTTAAAATAGAGCTAAAAAAGCCTTAAAAATACAAAGGTTGCTTAGGATTGATCCTACATGTTTCACCCAAAATAGGGCTTCCTCAGGGAACCTCCCAAAATTTGAAGCAACATTATACTAAAAACAATAAAATAATTTAACAAAGTAACAAAATACTATAAAAGGTGTCTTTTATACAGGTAACGAGCTGAGATTAGAAACACTCCCTTTAAGAGAGTGCTCCTAATCTCAGCTCGTTACCTGTATAAAAGACACCTAGGAGCCAGAAGTCTTGCTGATTGATAGGGGATCAAATACTTATTTTACTCATTGACATGTAAATCAGTATATAACTTTTTTGACATGCCTTTTTTTCAGGATTTTATTTTTACTCTATCTCTCACTGTTAAAATACACCTACCATTAAAATTATAGACTGATCATTTCTTTGTCAGTGGGCAAACATTCAAAATCAGCAGGGGATCAAATACTTAGAATGCCCTTTTGTGCTGGGATCTCCTTCTGAATAACTGCATAACAATCATAACCTTTGTTATAATATGTTGCAGCATTTGATTTCTAGCTGCAAAGCCAAAAATCACTGTATACAGGTGGGCATTCTATAAAGTTAAATATAGTATACCTGCATACTAGCACTTTGTCATTTAATTATCAATTCCAGCACAGCCAGATACAGGTAACATTTTACAGGTGAGACAAATAGCAGCACAGCTTATGCAATAAATATACTAATGCAGAATAAATCTCTGTGTACCAAAGAGCTTGCAGTCTAATTATAAAACACAATTTCCCCTGTCCCCTCTGGCCTTTCAGAGATTAAAAATGGATCTTGTCTTCCCTATTTCAGCAGGAGGAGGACATCTTTTGAGGCAGAAAGTTTTCTTTGAGTATGTTCTCGTCTTATTAATGCTTAGGGAAAAGAAATAACCATTCATTATTCATATCCATCCAGGGAAAGGACATTGCAGGACTGGATAAATCCTCACCTAGGTGACAGGAGGTGACAGAGGCTTCAGTTTTATGGCTTGTGCCCTGTCTGTTCATTGTGCTGTGGGCCAAGCTAGAAGAGAAGGCTGCTCACTAATGACCGGTGTGATATACGTGTAACTGCAGATTCTGTGACATGAAGAGGCCTCTGCTGAACACTGTGTTCTCTAGGAAGGATCAGAAAAGGGGACATCTCACGTAGTGCTGCATAGCAAGAATTGGAGAGGGCGATATAGCTGAAACTCAATATCACGGGGGTTCTTTTTTTAATAGGCCTGGAAAAAAGCAATACAGGAACAAGTTTACTTTTTTGGTACACGGCATTGAAATTGGGTCACTTGGCTCAACGTTTGCCTGTCCACCCTTACACATCCTTACATATCTATAGTTCCGAAAGGTGTTTTCTTTCCTTGGGTTATACTAGGCCGACAGCCTGATTCTGTTGTATTAGCAGTTACACAGTTGGTTTGAGTTCATTGGTCTGGGCCTAGATGGAGAAGCAGATCAAGTGCGATATGAGGTTATACCAGGAGATTTAAAAAAAAAACAAAAAAACATTTTTTTAATCCCTATGTACATTTAAATAACTGGAGTTTTTTTAGTATCATTCCAATGGCCATTTGAGTGTAAGCTCACCTGCCACGTCAAGGCAAAACCTCTTATGTCAGTACTACACTTACAATTCACCTTGCTGTCTTCAGCTATAAAGTAAAATCTCTAATAGGACAGAGAGGGGCATTGTAGTACAGTGCCATATTTCACAGTTTTGTTTTGTTATTTAAACAATACATCTTACTTTTATATTATGAGGATGGGCTACATCCTCATAATATAAGTTTAGTGTCCAGAGGAGCTTTGGGAAACCAGTGACAACAACAACTTTTATCCTTTGCAGGGGGCACCATTTTGTTTGCTGTTGAAATTCCAGGGACGTCTTTAGAATGGAAAAATTTCCACTTACTGGAAATTTAACTAGCTGGCATTTTTAACTATGGGCATAAATGGCTCACAAATTGTATATTATTATTTTTTTTTTTTATATATATAGCGCCAACAAGTTCCGTAGCACGGTACAATGGGTGGGCTAACAAACATGTAATTGTAACCAGTCAAGTTTGACGCACAGAAACAGAGGGGTCGAGGGCCCTGCTCAATGAGCTTACATGCTAGAGGGAGTGGGGTAAAATGACACAAAAGGTAAGGGAAGTAGATTGTAGATCGGTATATGGTCCACTGTGGCTATCTCAAAACCAACCTTCACTTTGTTACATTGTGCAGTTGCAGATATAAAGTTTAGCAAGTACGGGGTAGTTTTACAATGAAGAAAGTCAGAAACTCGGAGGCAGGGCATCTTAAAAGGAAGACAGGAGGAAGACAGGAAGACTACATAGGAAGGTATGAAGATGGAAAGATGCCAGGTTGTTGGTAGGTAGGTAGGTAAATCAGTAGAAGCTTCAATTATTATGGTCCTGGCATAGTACTCCTGTGACATCAGCAATAACACATGGATTCTACTTACAATTATATTTAATATTGTGTATTTAAAAGATAGGGGATGTCATTGAAATGTTATGAAAATATGAGCAGTATGAGGGTCAGGGTTAGGCACCTTATGGTTAGGTCTGTTCCACAACACGTTGAACCAAGTTACACTGGTGGTGGCACATGATACGTAAAAGTTACACTTCTGAATATTGGGAATGCACACGCTTTTTACTTGGATCCTTACTTGGTGCCACGCATAACGAGGGTGGCATTACCTTATTTCCAGTGAAAATAGACAATAGTTGAAACTTTGCCTTTTTGTATGCATTAAGGTCTGCACTAGATTTACCGTTGTATGCCTGGAACACTCTTTCTATTGGTAGATCTGTGTCACCAACAACTTGGACACAGGAATTTGTGGTAATGACCATGCATGGTGTTGTGTATGGTGATTCATCAAACTGTCACTTATTGTCTGGTAGTAAACATGTTGTCACATCAGTGTCTCCTTCCAGATGGTAAATTTGCCAAATCAGGTCTGTTCCTCCTATACCAGTATATAGGTATTTACAGCCAGGTGAGGTTTGGTTAGGGCTGCTTAAACAAAGCGATTTAACTCCTAAATGGCAGAGAATTGAGCAGCGAGACTTGAGGGGCGTGACCTAAATACCAAAACTGCTTCATTAAGATAAAGTTGTTTTGGTGCTTAGAGTGTCTCTTTAAACATCAACTGGTCTACGATCCTGTTACATTGCACATTGCTGTGGAATCTGTAAGAAAAATAAGATCAGTAATAATATATTTCAACCATTAATGTGCACTGTAAAAGCAAAACAAAAAAAACACATTATTTTTCAAGTCACTTTTCCTTTAACTCCTTCGTTTCAGATGCCTTACCAAGACAGTCATTATATAAAGGAATAAAGAAATTGGGAACATGATTTATTTTATTTTCCAATTCTATTATTTGGGTTGTTGTGTATTTCAGTGGGTATTTTAAAGAAAACAAAGGATATATCTATAGTCCTTGAAATATCTCTGACGACGTATCCTGAATAATTATCATGTCAAAATTCCAATCACATACAAGTATATTTCCCTTAAAACTCTCCCACTCAGGTCTCCTTACTCCGAAACCATCTCCTCGCTCTCTCCTGGCCAGCAGGGACCTCTGAAAACGGTATTACCAGTTTCTGTGTATTTTTATTAGCCTGGTGGAACAATAAAGTCTGAAATCTTGGTAAATATGCATTGTGTGAATGGATTATGCTGACTTGAATAACTTTACATCATGAATCAATTGCAGCACAAGGTCCAGCTCTCTCATTAAACCTGCCTCGGTGGAGTTCGTACTGGCTGCTATGTATTGATTCTTTGTTTATAGTGTACATAGTGGTCTCGCAGTGAGGGAAACCCTCCGGTTTTCTAAATCTTACAACACTGAAACACATAAATGTATGTGTTAATAGGTGTTAGCTGAACTGTAAATGTTAATAAGTGAACTAGTAACAGGTTAGTACAAGATGATTTAAGATCAAGGCATGGAGCAAAGCTATAAAAAAATGTATATAATGGTTATATTAGCATTTGCCTTATTTATTTATGAAAAATGATCATATGTGAATACTATTTATATTACCACTATGTAGTAATGCAAATCCTGATTTAACACAGAGTATAATAACTCTATGACTTAATACAGTATATGATCATTGCATAGACCTGCCAAGAATAATGTACATTGACGTTGTGGCAGGCTTATGCAATGTATGATCATATACTGTAACGGAACCCCTATTATTTTTTGCCTGTGAGCTTTCAAATTGCTGTTTAGTGAATGAGTGAATGTGTTGGATCTTGTATGTTATGTACACAAACACACAAGCTATTCACACTCATAGGTCCTTTATGTAATGTGCTCTATGAAAATAAATGAAGGTTACATCAAAAGATTGACATTTTGGCCCACCCTTGGGTCTTTATTAAGATCATACAGTTGTGCTCAAAAGTTTGCATACCCTTGGAGAATTGGTAATATATGTACCATTGTTAAAGAAAACATGAGTGAGCAGGCAAAACACATTCCTTTTATTTCTTATTCGATTTATATTCAACTGTAAGTTATAACAGAATGGCACGATCATAAAACAAATCATGGAAACAAAGAAGAAAAATGAAATGACCCATGTTCAAAAGTCTGCATACCCTTAGTTCTTAATACTGTGTTTTCACCCCTTTAGCACTGATGACAGTGTGCAGTCTTTTGTAATAGTGGAGGCCCCTAATCCTTGCAGGTGGTATAGCTGCCCATTTGTCTTGGCAAAATGCCTCCAGGTCATGCAAAATCTTTGGTCGTCTTGCATCACCCGCACGTTCGAGATCTCCCCAGAGTGGTTTGATGATATTAGGGTTGGAACACCGTGATGGCCACTCACCTTTTTCTCCTGTACCATTGGAGGGTCAACTTGGCCTTGTGCTTAGGGTGAAAAACATCAGTAAGTCACCACCATGCTTCACAGTGGGATGGTATTCTTTTCACTAAATACAACAACAAATGATACCGCACTCTAATATATAAAGTAATTATGTAAAGCAGATACTTGCAAATATAAATTTATTAAATATGTAGAGATAATAAATATCTCAGAAAATAATTCCTATAATAAATAATGTACATCCCATCTCACCATGAACACCTTAATAGCAATAAATACATGAGTCCATCAGCAGAGCAATGTTGAAAAAGATGTATATAAAAAAAGGATATATCCAAAATATGAAAAAAAGGAAAAAAGGAAAAAAAGGCAAAAGAAGAAAAAAAAGAAGAAAAAAAGAAAATATTTACAGTCCGAGTGTGTACACACTGATGGTTGTATATAAATATCTCTCCAATCTCCAATGCTCTATGGTTTGATCTCACCAATATTTGAAGTTGGTAATTCTTTTATTGACGATTAATCCAAAGATAGGGCATTATCTCCGGTCTGTGGCAAATGAAGAAGTGTCCAGTCAGTCCTCCTGTGTCTGCTGAATGAGGTAGAGGGTCTCACTGGGTCGTCGGTGGGGTGCTGGGCTGCGCGCTCGGGATCCGATGATCCCTTCAATGGCCCTGTCGGAAGAAAGTGTAAGGTGCTTTTTATATCCATACGGCGTGCCCGCCCTCTCTCACGGGTAGCGCCAATATGACGTCATATGTTGTTCGGCATGGCTGTGCTGCGTTGAATAGAGCTCTTAGAACAACTTTATTGATACTTTTACAAACCTACACTTTGTCCCAACTTTATTGACAAATACATAGACAAATTTAAAAACATTAATAAAGTGAAAATAAAATCAAAGGTTATATTGATAGATAATCTTATAATTGAGGAACATACAGAGGTATGGCTAGTCACACTAGACGTCCAGTCATTATATACATCAATTACCCATGCCGGAGGCATAGGGGCAGTAGAATGGACATTAGACCAAGATGACACACTAGCAATATTCTCTGATACAAAGAGATATATCTTGGAACTATTACAATTTGTCTTAACCGAAAATGACTTCCTATTCGAGGATAAGTATTATAGACAAATAAAAGGGACCGCTATGGGCTCGAATGTAGCCCCTACCTATGCTAATATGTATATGAATAGGCTGGAGGAACTGTACATATACACCACTCCATTGTTCAAGAAATGTATTACATGGAAGAGATTCATAGATGACGTGTTTGTTTGTTGGGGCGGGACAAAGACACAACTAGATACATTTTTCAACACTTTGAATATGTTAGACCCCAATATCAAATTCACAATAACCTGTGATACAGGGTCCGTACCATTCCTCGATACCCGGGTACATTTGGTTGACAATAAGTTATACACCAACATCTATACCAAACCCACGGACAGGAATAATCTCCTTGAATATTCGAGTTATCATCCACAACATCTAAAGGATGGTTTACCGTATAGCCAACTCCTAAGAGTTAGGAGAATAATTTCACAAGAAAATCAAGTAGAACCAGGACTAGATTTGATCTGTAAAGAAATTATTGATAGAGGCTACCCACCAGATTTAGTTAACAAACACAAAGAGAGGGTACAATTCATGAATAGGAGTGTAATACTTAACCCCATTAGAACCGAAAAGAAAATTGAGAGAATACCCTTCATATCTCCGTACACTCCCTATAGTAGGGACATTAAAAATATTATTTTGAAACATTGGAATATTTTTGAAGGAGATATTAATCTTCCAATCGAGTTTGCAAATCCTCCACTGTTCTCCTATCTTAGGGCACAGAATTTGAAGGATAAATTAGTTCATTCAGACATCGGTAGCAACAAAAAACAACTGAGATTTTTCTCTGAACCAAAAAAAGGCACTTTCCCATGCCTGAACTGTAGACATTGTAATAGCATCATCAGGGGTGGATATTTTGCCCACCCACTATCAGGTAAACAATTTAAAATCTCTGATTACTTTACATGTAACTCTGATTATGTGGTGTATATATTGAAATGTCCCTGTGGTTTTCTTTATGTTGGAGAAACTATAAGACCAGTTAAAGAGCGCATTGGAGAACACAAGAGAGACATCAGAGCTGCTATACAAAAGGGAACATGTGTTAAACCGGTGCCTAGACATTTTATACAACACGGTCACAGCGTTAATCAACTACGCTTTCAGGTGATCGATACTGTCAAGCCCTTACGCAGGGGTGGTGATAGACAAAAGGCACTCTTATGTAAGGAGACCAAGTGGATTAGTATCTTGGAAACATTACATCCACAAGGTTTAAATGAGGACTATGATCTGAAACATTTCTTATAGTAATCGTTCTAACTGTTGAACTCAGTATTATATGCTCTTCATGTAGCACTGGGTAACCATTATAACACTATCATTTTATATTTTCAATATCAGATTTTGACCAAGATTGGTCCGCCTGGCTCTCTGTCTCTTTCTATGGCTCTGACCATATTGACCAACGTTGGTCCGCAACCCGATCAGAAACGGGGTCCACATTCAGAATAACCACGGATATATTTCATGGGTTACACCACTGGTGAGTATGTCTCTTTTTTTAAGTACTGGGAGAAGTGGCAAACAGTTCATCTCTAAGGGTATGTTACAATGGTACAGTTCATTATAAAATAGAGAAAAATATATTTTTATTCCAATCATAGTTTATTCATGTATCAAATACGTTTCACAGCAAATAAAATATTTTTGTGTTTTTGTACATAATTGGACGAACACCCTGAGATACACCACCAAGGATTAATCTCTGTCATGGGAATAAGGAGATGTGTCTTTAAATTTGATAAATTTCACCAACAATTGTTTTTCCACATGTCTTGCCCTGTGGAGTAGATATTTCCTTTCATTGAATTATTTGTTGTACTTCCTTGCACTTTCTTGGCATAAGAGTCCCAGTAACAAATCAATATTGCACTTTCTTGGCATAAGAGTCCCAGTAACAAATCAATATTACATAGATGCTATGTTTTGGGTTGCAGTTGCATTCAGAAATATAGATACTACACAGCTTTATGTCTATGGAAAGTTTAAAAGAAAATTTAATGAAGGGACTATGTCTCTTTAAATGTAGTGGTGAGCGGACAACGGTCATATTATCCAACCGTAAAATGGATACACATAATCTGTGAAACACATTCCCCTTCCAGTAATTTACTCTATATAAAATATGCTATTCACTATAACCTTTGATTTTATTTTCACTTTATTAATGTTTTTAAATTTGTCTATGTATTTGTCAATAAAGTTGGGACAAAGTGTAGGTTTGTAAAAGTATCAATAAAGTTGTTCTAAGAGCTCTATTCAACGCAGCACAGCCATGCCGAACAACATATGACGTCATATTGGTGCGACCCGCGAGAGAGGGCGGGCACGCCGTATGGATATAAAAAGCACCTTACACTTTCTTCCGACAGGGCCATTGAAGGGATCATCGGATCCCGAGCGCGCAGCCCAGCACCCCACCGACGACCCAGTGAGACCCTCTACCTCATCCAGCAGACACAGGAGGACTGACTGGACACTTCTTCATTTGCCACAGACCGGAGATAATTCCCTATCTTTGGATTCATCTAATCGTCAATAAAAGAATTACCAACTTCAAATATTGGTGAGATCAAACCATAGAGCATTGGAGAGATATTTATATACAACCATCAGTGTGTACACACTCGGACTGTAAATATTTTCTTTTTTTTCTTCTTTTGCCTTTTTTTCCTTTTTTTCATATTTTGGATATATCCTTTTTTTATATACATCTTTTTCAACATTGCTCTGCTGATGGACTCATGTATTTATTTTGCATAGTGGATAGAGGGCTCTCTACCATATAGTGTCTTTTGGCACGCACTTAACTGACATTGTCGGATTGTATTGGTGTCTATTTTTGGATTGTTTAGTATATTTATTGCTATTAAGGTGTTCATGGTGAGATACATTATTTATTATAGGAATTATTTTCTGAGATATTTATTATCTCTACATATTTAATAAATTTATATCTGCAAGTATCTGCTTTACATAATTACTTTATATATTAGAGTGCGGTATCATTTGTTGTTGTATATATTACTTTGAGGTATCAGGAGTGGGTTACCCAGATATCCAGCACCTATCCAATGGAAGAGTGCCTGTACACTCCCTTTTACTTCTTTTCACTAAAGGCCTTGTTGACCCCTCTCCAAACATAGCGCTTATGGTTGTGACCATAAAGCTCTATTTTGGTCTTGTCATTCCAAATACAGTGTGCCAGAAGATATGAAGTATGTCAAGGTGTTGTAGGGGATATTGTAACCAGGCATTTTTTGTGGAATTGGCGCAGTAAAGGGTTCTTTCTGGCAACTCGACCATGCAGCTCATTTTTGATCAAGTATCGTCGTATTGTGCTCCTTGAAACAACCACACTGTCTTTTTCCAGAGCAGCCTGTATTTCCCCTGAGGTTACCTGTGGGTTTTTCTTTGTACCCCAAACAATTGTTCTGGCAGTTGTGACTGAAATCTTTCTTGGTCTACTTGACCTTGGCTTGGTAATAAGTGATTGAACAGTACTGAGTGGCATTTTCAAGGCTTTGGATATCCTTTTCCTTCTTTATAAACTTCCATTACCTTGTTATGCAAGTCTCTCGACAGTTCTTATCTGTTCACCATGGCTAAAAAACTCATTGAGAATTTATACACAGACACTAATTGCAATTTAAAAAGCCACAGGTGTATGAAATTAAGCTTTAATTGCCATATTAACCTGCGTGTGTCACCTTGTGTGTCTGTAACAAGGCCAAACATTTAAGGGTATGTAAACTTTTGATCAGGGCCATTTGGGTGATTTCTGTTATCATTATGATTTAAAAAGGAGCCAAACAACTATGTGATAATAAATGGCTTCATATGATCACTATCCTTCTATACAATAATTATTTTGTATGATCAGTCATATATTTAAAAACAAAGCCAAAGTTTCACAATTTCTGCCAGGGTATGCAAACTTTTGAGCACAACCGTATATAGGATACATACTCCATATATATATACATATATGGAGCACTTATCCCAGGCAGTACTCGGATATATATGACAGTCTGCCCAAAATTAGTGGAATATGCACTCTCAAATGGCACGTCACATGGGACATTTTAATTATGGAAGCATTTTAATAATGGAAGCAGTGGAGACTGGTCCATACCCCCATTAGGTTCAAATATATTGGCATTCTAAGGACCTCTGATAAATGTGTGCTTGAATAAAACGTGTCTGTCACAATTATATCTGCAGTTTATTCTTTTATTGGTTACTGTAGATGCCGCTGGTTTTGAACAGAGCATCAACAAGTCAGGGAGGGGCGGGAAGCTTCCCAGCCACCACTAAATGGCAGATGAAAAGGAAACAGACAACTCAATGCACAATACATACAGTGACAGTCACTGCATGAATGCAACACACACACAATGACATCCATTCTGACAACTACACAGTGACAGCCTCTCCACATACAACCCACATTAGCCGCCCAACACGCAGCCTCCATATTCATTGAACACATATAACTACCCCAAAAAAACCTCTATGCACAACACAACACAACACAGAGTCTCACCACACACATTCTCCCTAGTCAGGCAAGAAAAAAAGTGACTGAAGGGAAATGCATGAATTACGACTATTGGGAATTAAATATGCTGCATTTACTCTAGCTCAGGGGTAGGCAACCTTCGGCACACCAGATGCTTTGCCAGCATTATGGCTGTTAAAGCATTGTGGGCGATGTAGTCCACAACAATCTTGTCCCTGACATCCTTGGACAGCTCTTTGGTCTTGGCCATGTAGAGTTTGGAATCTGATTGATTGCTTCTGTGGGCAGGTGTCTTTTATACAGGTAATGAGCTGAGATAAGGAGCACTCCCTTTAAGAGAGTGCTCCTAATATCAGCTCGTTACCTGTGTAAAAGACACCTGGGAGCCAGAAATCTTGCTGATTGATAGGGGATCAAATACTCATTTTACTCATTGACATACAAATCAATTTATAACTTTTTTGACATGCGTTTTTCTGGATTATTTTGTTTTGTTATTCTGTCTCTCACTGTTAACATACACCTACCATTAAAATTATAGACTGATCATTTCTTTCTCAGTGGGCAAACGTTCAAAATCAGCAGGGGATCAAATATTTCCCCCCCTCACTGTATATACATACATCACTGCAGCAAGGGGCTTGTTAAACTGCTGGCATGATAGCATTTTCAGGAAGTGAGCAACAAGGTGTTCAGGGGTGTTGGTGTGTTCCAGGCAGGATCATATTAAGATGCTCTTAGGATGCTCTTGTTAGTCCCAATCCAGCTCAGTTTGCTGGAAACTCTAAATTAAGTAGCAGTGACATTACAGTCACTGAACAAATGCGAAACCAGTAATGGTAGAACCCTATCACCAATAGCCCAGGATCCATGACTTTTTAACAATGTACATTATTTAAAAATAAATGAAATTGTAGTTTTGTTCTTTCATACAGGTGCCCATGTGCAATGTGCTAGGGAATGTATAGATTCAATATAATTACGATAAAACGGGTTATGAATAAATATTGCTGAGGTTGCTATCACATATACATCTTTTTCGGCCTTTTCTCTAGTGCGCCAAAATAGTTTGTCTATCCTTCATTTTATTCCTATTGCTGATTTTTTGCACATCTTTCTTCCTATAATGATTTCATCATTCCTTATATTCACAAAAAAAGAAATCTAATAAGTAATAGATTTGAATCAAAAAGGCACGTTCACAACTTTATTTATACCTTAAACAAAAAGAAAGAAACAATGAAAACTGCTCTCACAGTGGTAAGAATATTTATCAGAAAAAAAACACTCATTCTTATACATTGTGAAAGAAATTTTTTTTTTTTTTTTTATAATTCTTTATTTTTCTTGTGCATGTTTATACAGTTAACATCTTGCCTTGCTATGCCACAATAGCTTGAGCAGGCCAGTTAGGTACAGTGGAATTGACATGGCATTCGATTGACAGCACATTTTTTATATTGATATCAGAAGTAACAGTTATGTCAAAAGAAATGTGGTTTTAAACTATAAAGTAAGATAATTCAAGCTTAGTCTCACGTAAGATTAATTATGTACTATTAACGTTTACACCATTATGCATTAACGTCGCCTTGGATCCCTAACATAGGAGGCTTAATAATAAGATTAGCAGATTATAGTACAGTAAGTAATAAACTCGCCACAACATGAAGTTTACTAGTTATGAAGTACCCGTAGATTATAGTAAGTAGTGATCATGCCAAAACATAAAATTAACTAGCTATGTGACCTCAGTAGATCGCAGTATGTGGTAACCATGCTATAACATGAGGTTGACCTACTATGAGACCTCAGTGGAATTTAATAAGTGGTAAACATGCCATACATAATATGAAGTCAATTAGCTGTGAGACATAGTAGTAGAGTTTGGACTTACTAAAACATAGTAAGACGTGGAAGTTTATGCTAGACAGTGTGTCTGACCGTTAACCCTCATTAGTGGACGCTTGGTTAGGGCTCATGTTGTAAGTAACTAGCTAGGTAATAACATATATAACGTGATATACCACTGGAGTTAAATCTTAACAAAAAAAAAAGAAATATATAACATTACGAGTAAGGGTTACATATATATCAAGCTAAAATGAAAATGAGAGTCCGTAAAGTTCAACTCTTACATGAGTGATCACAGGCAGGGACAGGTAAGGTGTTTGCATATTATAGCAAGAGTAAGCCAAGTAATGAAGTGGAGCTCCTTCCCCCGAACAGCAAATGAAAGGGTATGGGGCAGGAGGGATTGTTAGGGGTTCCACTCGCTTCCTTCAGCCGATGCCGCACATAGTCCAGAGTCGGTGTGGCTCCGCTTTCCTCCCTCTTTTTATTCGGTTTCTCTCCCCAGTGGGCTGTGAATGAGCTCTCCGCTGGTTTCGTCCCCCTGGGTTTTGTCTCGCTGCGTCTTGGACAGCGTCGCCGTGGGCTTTGCGGATGGTAGCGTGCAGGTTTGTACTTTGCCGGTCCGCGGTTTCTGGGACCGCTGAGTGAGGGGTAGATCCGAGCTTGTCCCGTGGCACGGGTCGGTGGAGTGTGGTAATCGAGTGATCCGGCTCCATTTCCCGCCTCTTTTTTGAGCTTTGGCGCTGATTTATTTTGGGAGTCGCTCTGGGTTTGCGCGGGGGATGCCATTGCAGGGTGCGTCGTGTGGACGGGCGGATCCACGCCACCATCTCTCTCATTGCCTTCCGATGAGGTTGCCTTCTGGCTTTGAGCTTTGCCCAGAGGTAAGAGCATAGCAAGCTTATAAAGTCCCCTGTGTGCTTGGGTGGTGCGATGCGTGGGTGCTTGGACTTAGGCCGCATCCGCGACGCCATCTTAGTTGGGTCCTGTAGTCTCCGTCTGTTTGACGACTGAGTCGCTTGTGCAGGTATGATTGTGGGGGTATTCGTCCCCAGCGGGGACCGGGATGTCCCCCACCGGTCCATAGGGGGGGTTAGCAGGGCTATGACGGGTTCCCGCTTAGGAGTACGCCCCGGGCCAGGAGATCGGTCGTCTTCCTCAGGCTGCAGGCTTTGCTCCGGTTTAGGCCGCATGGTCGTGTGAGGCTTTTCCGTGTTGTATCGGTGCCGGGGTTGTATCGTTATGTTCCCAATGCTGTTCTGTGACTGATCCCGGTCACCGGTTGCCGCTAGTACTATTGTATCAGTCGGTAGCTTCACACTTTTGTCCGTGGTTGCTGGAGCTCTCAGACTGTGCGGCTGGCCATCTTGGCTGTCAGGCCCCGCCCCCGTGAAAGAAATTTTTGATCAGAAAAAAAATAAAATGGAACACGCACAAATAAAATGGCGGAAGAGGCACAGTAAGGCCTAATTAGAAGCATGAAGAGAAGTGAACATGAAAAGCCCTGGAAAAATCTATTTCAAGTAAAAGCTAAATTCTAATACATACATTGCAAAGTTTCATGTTTACATTACTGTGCCTTTGGAATACAAAGATAAACAACTATGCAAAGTGTGCGCTGCGTACAAATTCCAACAATGTACAAGCTGACTGACTTTGCTCTCCAGAATTGAGGCATGTGCCTTTTGGGAGTTAAGCAAAGCAGGGAAATGGCAGAAAAAGATAGGATTCAATTTATGCCTTTAACAACATGTTGGCTAGCACAATTGCAATTCTTTGTTGAAGGCAACCCACTGTAAGAAAGGTAGGTAAACTGAAGCATTATAGTCCTTTAACTATGGATGCTTTCGGAAGAAAAAAATTATGTTATGGCGAGGAATCAAATCAGGATCTAAGAAATAGGCAATTCAGTTACTGAAAAGGAGAGGCGCGTCAACCAAAAAGAGGTAATGAAGGCGTTAACAAATGAGTCATTTTACACTATAAATGGCTCTCTGAAATTCAAAGCTAAAATGCTGATGTGAGGAGAAATAAATATGGAATCTTTCGAGCGAATACCGAAAATTGGTCTTAGAGATAAAGAGATACTGCGTGCTCGTACATTATGTTAGAACTCCAGAGGCTAGTTTAATGCATTGTAGATCAGTAATGAAAAATTGCATTTCTGCTTCAATAAATGAAGATGTCTATGCAGAGCATTTTTTAGACATTTTACTCTCTCTGCGTATGGATTACATTAAACTAGGATAATATTTTATGTTGACTGTTCTCCAGAGTTTACTGAATCACCTTGTGGGTAAATGGTAACTAAACATTGGGTGCTCATATTTGGCTAAATTTAAAGGCGCACTTAAGGTGACCACGCACGTTTAGTGCAATGTGTAGGTTACATTACTGTTATTTATGGTAGGTGCCTCTTTTTTCTCTCAGTCCTATTTATTTATTCATTTTTTATTATTTTGTCTGCCATCTTTTCTGCCCATCTCTTCTACCCTACGGTTTCCTGTTTTGCTCAAACAGTAAAATGATACACGATGCCATAACCTAGCTTTCTGGGAGTTGCAGTTTGACGGTTACGTTTCTACAGCATGAAGTAGACAACTGAGTAACAGCTCCCAGAAACCCTTGCTGTGCCCATAAGGTACGGCTTATGGGAAACACTCCGCACATATATAGATAATTTCGAAAAAAAATAATCAGCCACTTCCTGGTTTGGTGAGAGTTCATTGCAAATCCTGTACAACCTGAAGTTTCATGACTCATGCCAACACTTCAAAGGCATATTTTACCATGTTACGACAGTGCCGCATCAATCGCTCCATGGCACAGTGCAGAGCAGAAGTCCAGGGATTAACACTGTGGACAAAATGACAGATTGGTACAAAAGCTGTTGGTGTTGCACTTCAAGCAGCAATTAGGCTCTTGGTGTAGATTCAAGTCATAAAATACTGTCCAACACAGATCCATGGAGTTTTCACAGTAGTAGCTGAGTGGAGTATCTCAGTATATCACTATGATACTAGGGAGCAGAGAGGCACAAAACACTCTGCCTGACATGGTAGCTAAGAATGATACCCAGCTGATGGAGGAGTCTGAAAGCAGGCATAGTATATCAAAGTAAAACTTGGATTTTCTTGGGCAGTGGAGATACATCATCAACATAATATTACTGCACTCGGGACACAGTACAGACTGACATGCTCTTCCTTCTTGTTACTTCCTGATTGCATAATCTCCCATTGTATTATCATTTGCTTTAATCATTATATAATTATCTTGTCACTAACATTTACAGTAAATACACCCTCTATTGTTTTAGAATACGACTCACCCGTTACTGCTTCCAGCCACACTGTTGTATTACATAACAAGTTTCACAACATGTTGAATTTATATGAAATATATGCATGTTGCTTTTTTGGAGTGGGGGTGGGGGGTGGAGGGGAGATGGATTTAAAATTGCATTTTCCAGGAAAGGGAGATCATAGGAGCTCAATAGCCGATTAAACAGGCAATAGGCCAGAAACAACTGCTAATTGCTGAATTAGTGGTGGATGTAAAGATAATACTGTTTCAACATGCTTTAAGCCAAGCTCATAATGTTTATTCTGATACTTGTTGGAATGCTGTATTTGCATTGGTGGCAAATCAACACAAATGCCAAGTTGCCATGAATGCATTTTTGCTTTTGTAATTAACATTTTGTTAAAGTTTTTAGAGCAGCACCATTAGCAAGTTACCATCAGAGCCACAGAACATAAGTTGCCCCCACAGATTAAAAAAAAAAAAAAAAGTCCTGTAAAAAAATATAACAGGTTTCATCTATCAGCAATAGAGTGGGCAGGCTAATAAGAACGTGATCATGAGAGAGACAGAAGAGAGGATAAAGTTGTAAAGCGATGACAGAAAAGAAAAGGTAAAAGGTTGGACAAGCAGGCCTTTGAAGGTGGACCCTCCTTCCAAGTCTTGGCCTAATACATTGTTTATTTAAATGTCATCACTACGGGACTTGGTGTAGGGTCCCATTAAGTCTTTGTGATAATTATCAAACAAGGAGTTCCATAGAGACCTAATCCTAGCGCTGGACCACCAGGCATGTCGGTATGTATGTACCCTCTTCCCACTGTCCCAAAAGCAAATAGAAACCATACCCGATTGAACCTTAGCTAACAGAGAAGGGTGGATATACCAGCACGCCAATTTGTAGCAGTTCTCTTTTATCATAGTGGAAAGGGTAGTGTTAATGAAGATGTCAGTCCAGTCGCTTCCCCTAGGTCATGTTCCCCTGTGAATGTGTAGTGCGGTCGCGAGGGGTAGGCAAGTGAGAAACATGTGAGTGCAGTACTCAGAACAGGCCTGGTTTCTTCTGCGATAGTCTACAATTAAATTCAGAAAAAGTACATTTCCCCCTCAGTATGGACCCATAGAATGTGAGTACAAAGTGAAGGAGTTGATTTGTCCTAAAGTATTAGGGGGGTTGAAACCTATCCACAATATTCTCAACACCACCAAATTTCGAGTAACCATATGACAGATTTCTGCAATGTACAAAGTTGTAGGAGGTGGTCGAACAGCCCATGACCAAGGGGGCTGGTGGACAATCTCCACATAGACGCCTAAACTGTGCTCCCCAGAGATAGGGGGTAACCCTACTAGTAACAACCAATAAATGAAAAATCTATGGAAGCTCCCCTAAAATAGGGTACTCTCCTTGTTGGGGGCTTCCAGAGACCTCTGTAATGCCCTTCCATATTCATCACTGGAAGGAGGTGCAGATTATAAAAGATACAAACACATGCCTTGCAACTTACTAGGCTTCAAAGCATGAAAACGCTTGTACAATGGAAGCAAGCAAATCATTTTCAATGACATCTGGATTCAGCTCTGCCTACAGACTGGAAGCCTGTTGGAAATGTTTGAGTGCAGATATTATAGAATTGAGTGGAACATGCCTCCAATGAACATCCTATAGTCCTTTTGAATATAACACATGAAACAAAAAGCATTTAGATTCACATATCACTTAACCCCTTACAAAACACTATAGTTCAAAACACTATTTAATACTACATTTATTTTTGGTAGTGAATTAAATCTATCTGTACACCTACACACAAACCTTACAAGGTTCCTAACCTAACCCTACACTAGGCCTGCCTCAGAGGGATTCCCTCTGCTTATACACTACTCGCATTAGCAGAGGGATTTTGCAGCTTACACATTACAGAGTGCTCTCTGCTGTGTGAGTACAGCAGAAGGGGGAGATCTCCCTCTGAAGCTGCAGAGCCTGCATGCAGTCCATGCCAAAAACACACATTTCTGGGCAGCTGGAAAACCCCAACAGTGATCACCATCTGCAGGGGGAATTTTCAGACCCTGATGTCCAGATCAGGCTGGGGATCACTGTGTCTGTTGGGAATGGCCTCAGTGATTTGAATGGATTTAAAGGACTATATAGAGCTCTCACTTTGAGCACTGCATACAGCTCATCTGTCAGTTTGTGGCAACTAATTTTGGCACCAGCCAACAGGGGAAAGCACCATTCATTTTAGTGATACCTGGGAGCAGGGATTTAACCCTACTAACACCAAAACTACAGGGCGTTTCATGCCATCCTAATGGTGTTAAAACCCACTATTTTTAGGTTGCCATAGAACATTCCAACGTCGTGAAGGAGTAAAAATGTATCCGTCATGCTACATACCTAATTGAACAAAGGGGAGAACAACTGATCACCACATTCTGCAAGCATATGTATAGATGATAATCTACTACAGAGTAACTTAAAAATCATAGATTTTAAGAAAACCCATTAATTCATCATCACAGAGGGTTATGCCAATGGCACAGTTGCCATGAGACAGACCGAGTGAAAGAAGAGCAAAATAAACCTTCCTCTGTGTGGCTTTCCTGCACTCCATCACAGCAAAATCATTGCATGATTGTTCCTCTAGCATCATCTCTTTAGGAATATAAGAACAGAGTGAAAGATATCAATCTGTTCAAACCCCAACGGGTTGAGAATTGTGCTAGCATGTCAGCATCATGTGCTAATCATTTGGGAGATTTGGGAGGTAGGAGGTAAATAAGCAACATGGGCGCTATTTTAGCGGAACACCCACAAACTCAGCATTCTCACAGCACCAATGGCGCTGGAGAGGTGGTAAGTATAAGCTTAAAAGCTTCTAAACCAATTAAATATATTTTCTTTACGATAAATTACATTTATTGCCGAGAGAGCTATTCCTTTAAGAACTATACCTTCTAGTGAATTTTATATACACACTTGCATAGACAGAGGTTGCACTGTATAACTTGAATGTGTGGAGAAAAATAGAGATCCATCGCATAGAACATCAATTGAACGACATGAATAGTAATTGTTAGTTTGAAGCGAACATTTAAATTCTATCAAACATACTTCCTGAGGTTGACCGCAGGGAAAGCAAGATATTCAATTCTTCCTAGGCCTCTGAAGATCTTGTTTTTTTTTATTTTTATTCTGAAAATGGCTTGCAATTGGAATAACTCTGCAGTGTAATATAAATATATATATATATATATATCTATATCTAATGTATTTATTACACAAACAACTATCTTTATATACGTGGATAAAGATATATAAAAAGATAAAAAAAAAAAAAAAATATATATATATATATATATATATATATATACACATACAGACAATTTTTTCCCTTTCTTTCTAATCTGGCCTTTCATCCCTTGAGGGAAGAGAGAGCAGAGAGAAAGGATATTGTGTCCAGCAGAACCTGGGAGAGGGTTTTGGATCAATAGCTGCATCAGCGTGATTCTGCTTAATGAAGGTTTCTTCCACCGCGCGGCTTTCTTGCTAATAACAGTAGGTATTATGGATGGCCGCGTGGAGCAAAACATCTGTAGGAAAGACAAAATAATTGCTTCGTTTTGCTTTATAAAGGATTACGAAGAATCAAAACCCACAGCAAACCGTTTTACTTTGAGGAAGTTTAAGGACAGCTTTTTATACTCCCCTCCTTCTCCCCCCTTCTCGTGTTTGTATTGAGTAAGATAAATCATTAATATCTCACCGCGGGGTGAGGAGTCGTGGTTTGTAATACACAATGAGCAGTAGCTTTGAGGTCAATGATACAGTGCAGGGAGATGTGTATGTACAAGGATATGCCAAGTGCCAACCCCAACTGACATGTGTTTGTAAATTCTATGTACAGGTTTCCTTTTCAATCCAGACATTGCCTATTTAATCTAGAGAAACAATACGTTTCAAATATTCTCCTTAACAAAAATATTATACGTACACAAAAATATTCAAATGTATATATGCACTTCACCTCCAAACCGATAACTTAATTTTAAATTGGGCGCTGAATGAATTTGATTAGTTGATTGTTCGAAAATCGCATAATATCCCCATAAATTGGTGCACGTCGAATGTTTATTTAACCCCTTAAGGACCAAGCTTCTGGAATAAAAGGGAATCATGACATGTCACACGTCATGTGTCCTTAAGGGGTTAAAAATAATTGGTAAAAGGCAGTTAATTGGAAACAATCCAGCATCTCAGACAGTAACATGGGCCAACAAACCAATAAATAGCACTTTAAGTATTAATATACAATATCTCACCTGGCACACAATAATAAAGTATTCAACCAGGAAAGGTACATTAAGATATACTCTGGTTTCCAAGTATGTCCTGGGGGTGGTTACTTTTGCCCAACATCCAAGGGATAAAATTGTATTAATCTTGTGCCTGAATGTTTGTGCTCTATTTGATTGGAGAAAAAAAAAAAAGTCCTTTTATGGACCAGTCATCATCACAACCTAGTCCGTAGCACATTGAATGCCCTGCTTATTTACCATGAGAAGCTCTACTGAGCCATGTGGATTCCAAATGAGAGGAAGGATCAAATTGTTATGACAATACAATGCGCTTAGCCCTTAACTGGTTAAAATAAAATTTATTCTTTAAAAAAATGTGCACATTAGTTGTACGTTAGCAACATGTAACGGGATATTATATGCAAGCATGTTTTAATATTGCATATATATTTCTCATGATATATACCAAACTCCAGATGCTGTGGACGACATCTCCCATAACATTCTAACAGCCATAATGCTGGCAAAGCATCAGTGGAAATATAGCCCACAATATCTGGAGTTCCTAAGGTTGCCTACTCCTGGATCTATTCAATAGCTCAGTGAAATTATTCCTTATTACGTCCTCTATTGTTCAAATTAAGGTCTCCTTTCAGCCCCCCCTGTTAAAAATGCCTGCTGCCTCTTCTTACAGCTGTTTGGTATTCTGTGTAACAACTTCCTATAAAACTTATCCTATTCCCTGCGACAGCTCTTTTCCTACCGTTCACCTCCATTGTTTCATATAACCAATCTCTTTAACATGTTGCTCCTCCCATTACTGCATGTAACCTCTCCCTTAAATCATGCATGGTTTTTTTCTTCATCTTCAGTTGCTATTAGAATTGAATATTACAGAACACATTAACAAAATAAGAAATGCCACATCATTACCGTAGAAATGTATATTTTATTTATGATTTATGATTGTACAGTAAAATAAGTTCTTAATAGTACTCTAACTAAGGCTCTGTAACACTTTATGGAAATGGGCAAACTAGGAGGGGAAAAAACGCATACAGTATGATTTAAACAGACAGTAATCACATGATATGCACGTTAGAATGTCAGGATATACATTGTACAATGAAAGCAATGTAATGACAGCTCAGTACAAATAAATATAGAAGTTGAACAGTGACATACTTATTAATAGATTTATGTACATATCTGTGTCAAGGTGTTCCACCATTTTGCTGCCAAAAGTGTACAACGCTGCAGAGAAATACATTAATCTTGCAGCATTGGAGGGGTTAAGGATGTTTAAAATGTACAGCCCTTCACATAAAAAAAATAAAATAAAAAAAATAATGTAAAGACAAATCAGTCTTAAAAAATATACACTCTGCAAATTATACAAGTATTAGTCTTGCTTCTTCGGGGACGGAAAATGCCATTTTAACACTTCCACAAGACTAAAAGGTAAAAAGTGAAAAAGTTATAAAAAAAAAAAAAAAAAAAATTATAGAAAAACAGTATACCGGACTATAAGCCTACTCCTAAGTGTGTATTTTTTTTTTACATTTATGGCATGCACCAAATATATGCAGCCATGAAATCGAAGGACAAATAGCAGCCTGCATTACTGGATGGGAGAAGAGGAGAAAAAAAAAAAAAGAAAAAAAAAGAAAAACACAACCACCATTGAATAAAAAACACATTTCAAATAATACAATCTGGAATATGTGTTAAACTATAAATAGGCATAAATTAGCTTTCCATCATTTCTCAGGTTGGTTAGAGAAGGGGACAACGTGGTAATAAAAGGTACTATGTAATTAAGCATTATATAGTAAAATTATTTATTTTTAGAAACTATGAAATAGGTCTTACTTTCTATCCCATCAACTTGCATCTGAAATGTATTCATAGCCAATTTACTCAGGGAAAGCAACTTTGTTCTTAGTGTCTAACATTGTGATTTGGGTGCGTAAGCAATCATACCAAACATGTTATGAGCACAACAGAGTTGCCAATCTGGTATTTTAACCTACTAGTTGTAATTTAGTTGTCAACTGACTGTATAAACCACAATTTGTTAGGTCATCAATCTTTTTAATTTCTCTTTTAAATGTTTTCTTGACGACTTGGATCTAGTAAATTGCACTTTAAATGCCAGGGGATTATTAAAGGATTGTATTCAAACAGCAGCATTAGGGAGATACAATGAGACTAAAAAGAGGGAGACATTTGCTGGTCGGAAGGAAATATCTTTAACAAAATATCAATAACTAAAAACTTGTAAAATATTTTTGTTAGGTTTTTCAAAGAATGCTATATGAAAAACATGGGAGGCAAAAAAAAAAAAAATAATATAGTGGCCTGATTTGGCAATTTAAACACAGATGTAAAAGAGGGATTGAAAAATAAAATGCTATTGAAAGCCATGAAAATTAGTTTTCCTGCCAATAGTAAATTTTGGTCCTACACTGTATTTCATAAAAACAAACAAAAACAAATTATATATTTTTCTGAAAGTAATCACTCACTTACTTTTAGGGACATTCCAAGCATTACATGATGGAACATACTTTTATTTTGCATTTTATGTACATTTATAATGCTATACCGGCCCCATTGTCTTTCACTTTCAAGAGTAAAAGATGAAACACTTAGCAGGAAAAGTACTGCTGTATGTTAACCCAGAAGCCTCTGCATCGTAAGCTCTTTAAAGGGGAATGAGAAGCTTAATTTGCTAAAGAGGATAACATTTCATTTTAACTAACTAGTGAGTGGCTCTCCATGAATGCATGTATATGTATATTTTCACAATTGCTTAATATTCTTTAAAGTGAAATTAAGGGAAGTCCAGAGAATAGTTATCTACAATTTCTTAACTGAAGAGCACACCAAACCACTTTTATTTATTTTTTATTTTTTTTATTGAACATAGTTTTAAAATATTACAATAAATTGGGTAGTAAATTTATCATGGAGTACCCTTTTAATAAATGCAGACTACATTAACGTGTGTGGACAAAAATGGTATTTCATATTCATCTTTGGCTTTGAGAAAAGGCTTTGTCTATGAAAATATATATATATATATATATACACACAGATGTATAAAAACAAAAAAACTATTTTACAAAAAAAAAAAGGAGCAGTAAAAATAAACAAAATTGCACATTAACAAGAACAGAACTAACTATAGATGCTAAAAAGGCACAACGCATTGCAATTACAACCAGGGGAAGGTTTAAAAAGCAAAATTAAAAAAGATAGGTTATTTTTTGTGGCAGAAATGTGTATATTTATCAAAAGGCACAGATAGGGTTATTGTAAAAGGCACTAAAGACCCACCCCAACCCCTCCACGTCTAAGAGGCCAAGTGATCAGCCAGACAGTTCCGTTTGTACAACAACTAAACTTTCAGTTAAAACTTCATGTTTGCAGGTGATATGAATTGAGATGGTTGAGACCTTTAACCCTTCATGTGCACAGGGGTAATTGCAATACAATAATGCAGTGCCAAACAGGTTAAAGATTAATATCAAAGTCTTTGACCAACATAATTGGGAGCATTTGAGACTTTTCCCTATTGAAATATTCTTTATTAGAATTCACCCTTCATACAAAGAACAAAGACATTTGTGGCTCTTCCAGGTAAAGTGAACAAACTGCAGCAATACCAACTAATGACATATCTGCATACACACACTGCCAAAGTAATACTTACTGAGACAGGCGAGTGGACGTCAAAGTCCAGAAGAGAAGGTCTACAGCATCTGTTTATTAAACTTCTTCACCAACAAGGGAATCGTACATTTTAGGACATTGACATATCTACCCTTTGCTGGTATGGGATGTTACAGACCCCTCCAGTAACATAAGAGTAATGATAATGGGTTTAATATTTTGAAAGAAAACAAACAAATAAAAACAAAAAACACGTGATCATGATTGACAGAAGCAGGAAGACTCCTGATGCATCATTTAGCTGCTGGCGGTCCGGGCATGCATACGCTTCGCCACCTCGTAAACATACGTTACATCTGGTCTCTTCTCTGGGTCTGGATTGATGCAAGTATTCACCACCATCCGCAGCTTTTGTGGAGAAGAGGAAAAAAAAAAAAAAACATTTATGGTTATAATCTGTACAAACTGCAAGTACCTGCAATTCACTGTTATGTACACGTTAGTGAGACCTACACCACGTCTAGGAACATGTTATTCCTTATCACAACAGGATACAAGTTCTAAACCATTCAAATGACATATTAAGGAAAACTGGACTCATTTTCCTGACACTATATAACCCTCCCGCTGGGCTAATGGGGTTAAAACCCCTTCAGACACTTACCTTTATCCAGCACCAGGCTCCCTCGGCGCTGGTGACCCCTCCTCTCCCGACATCAGCTCCCGAGTGGAGCGGAATGCGCATGTGCGGCAAGAGCGGCGCTCTTCTCAATGCTTTCCTATGAACGTTCTGCACGCGATTTTCAGAAGACAGCCACTAGAGGCTGGATTAACCCTGAAACTGCTATGTTTACATCTGAAGGGTTAAAACCTGGGGGACCTGGCACCCAGACCACTTCATTGAGCATTAAGTTGTCTGGGTGACTATAGTGTCCCTTTAACAATTTTCAAATGTTAGCTTAATGAAGTGGTCTGGGTGCCAGGTCCATCTAGGGTTAACCCTGCCTGATGTAAACATAGCAGTTTCAGAGAAACTGCTATGTTTACAAATGGGTTAATCCAGCCTCTAGTGGCTGTCTCATTGACAGCCACTAGAGGCGCTTCCGCGCTTCTCACTGTGATTTTCACAATGAGAAGACGCCAGCGTCTATAGGAAAGCATTGAGAATGCTTTCCTATAAGACTGGCTGAATGCGCGCGTCTCTCGCCACGCATGCGCATTCAGCCGATGACGGCAGAAGGAGGAGGAGATTCCCCAGTGCCGAGGGAGCCCAGCGCTGGTAAAGGGTAGGAATTTAACCCCTTCCTCACCCTAGAGCACAGTGGGGGGGGGGACCCAGAGGGTGAGGGGGACCCAAGTACCCTACGGAGCCAGGAAAACAAGTGTTTTCCTGGCACTATAGTGGTCCTTTAACTGAGACATCTGCAAATAAAACAGTTGGAAACTTTCCCAACAGTATTGAATCCTTTGGAAAGCTTATTAAAGTGAGGCCATAATAAGATTGAGGTTTTTTTTTTTTTTTTTTTTTTTTTTTAAGAAGGGGTATGCACTGCAGGTAAAAACACACTTATATACCAACTCTGCATATCACAGATTCGAACTGTCTATGTGATGACTGCATTCAGCAATTGGCCTGAATAGATATGCAAATCATTTTAATTTTTAAAGGATTGCACATAAAATACTATTAAGTATTTTCTTTAAAGGAACACTTGAGGCACCCTGAGCCCTCCCAATGAAGTGGTCTGAATATAGTGCCCCTGTCTCCTTAACCCTGCAATGTAAAACATTACAGTTTTACAGAAAATGCAATGTGTACATTGTAGGGTTAATACTACCTCTAGTAGCTGTTTCCCACATAGAGACTAGAGACGCTTCCTGCAGTTGCACAGAGTTTAACGCCACTAAATAAAGCTGGAAGTCCGGACGCTTTGCATGAGAACATCCAGTGTCTTGAAAATCCTATTAAAGGATTTTTAACCCTTTCATTGTGGTGGCTTGGCCTGGTGCAGAGAAACACTATTGTTCGGAAATACAGCTTTGTATTTCTAAAACTAAAGTGTTCCTTTAAGTTAAAGGGATTCTATAGTGTCAGGAAAACAAAGTCGTTTTCCTGGCACTATGTCTCGTAGACAGCCACTAGAGGCGGAGTTAACCCTGAGAGCTAATTATTGCAGTTTCTCAGAAACTGCAATAATTACAACTGTAGGGTTAAGGAACATTGCAAACAGACCATTTCAATGAGCTGAAGTGGTCTGGGTGCCTATAGTGTCCCTTTAAGTCAATCAATAACCAGTTTTAGAAGACTCTTATAGACAGACAGACATTTTACCCTATTAGGGCTAAAGTCTTTTTCATACTTCTGGTTTAATGATGACTATGTAGTTGTATGAGGTTTATTTTTAAAACCTAATCCTTGAAATACTTGGCTTTGGAGGCTGGGGTGTGTTTTAAAGTTTTTTGGGCTTTTGGCCAATTCAGCATGTACAGAAAACAGGGGTCAGGGTGAGGGTTGATTCTTACTTTTTAGAATGTCCAAGATCAAGTAAACACTGTAGACACAAAAGTCCACAAGAGTCTAACCTCAATCAATGTGCACCACAAGTCATACGGATGTAAAACACAAGCAACCGAATGTGAACCTATATGTTATACAGGCTAAGACAAATCCGCCTCTGTGTAGGTGACAAAATGCATTCATCTTTATATACCGATGTTTATGCCCCTGCGTGGGAAACTACTTACTATAACACAAATATGTTTGATGTACGTGTTTAAATTGTGATAACAATAAAAATATTCAAAACAAAAGTGCACAAGACGTATCCCTCAGTTGCTTACTACTACAATTTAGTAAAACTGGCTTGTATTAAGTAATGCATGGAGCTGAGAAGATATGATTAAGGGGAAACACTCCAGCTTATAAAAAGTGCAAATATCAAAAGAAATTAGCAACTTTAAAAGACAGCCAGAAGTGCATCAAGCTAAATATAAACTTATAAGAGAAGCAGTACCGCTACTTCCTGTTCGTTTAGCTGAGCGGAGCTAAAAGCTCATGAGGCAGGCAAATGCCCAGAGCACCTGCCTTGCAAAGACTTCTCTTAGAGGTGCATTGGGGAATCTGATTTTCGAAAAAAGAAAGTCTAAGCTAGGTAAGAAGAAGACTACTTGTAAAGACTGCAGACAAGAGAACTGCACCATTCGCAAGCTGGTTTTAGATATATCCCCAATAAAAAAAGTTCAATTAAATGGATACATTAGTTTCATTGGGGGAGGCTATATCTACAAAACAGTGTTTTTTTTTGTATCTGGGAAGTGGAGTGTTCCTTTAAGTGTCAAGACAAGATGACGGGTGAATGTTCATAATAATACCAGACACCCAACAGAAAACACATGCCAAGCACACTACACAGACTTATGGATCAAAGTGGTTCAAAAATTTCACTTATGCCATAATTTCTGGACTAGGTACTTCTGAAATATTGAGTTACAGATTTTAAGACACTCAGGCTAGTTTTTTCCTCTGCCATTACCTGTCCAAGTACTTGAATGTATATTGTGCCTAATGTAAGGGCTAGGAAAGACTGCTGCTTCCAAAACGTAGGGGAAAAAATAAGCAGTAAAACCTGCCTATATTGATCAAAGAATTGGACTATAAATGGATATATCTTTGGATATAGAATAAGCAACAGAACATTGGAGAACTGGTTTTGCAAAAAAAAAAAAAAGCAGTCTGGGGTGGACAGTTATCAATACTTGTGTTATCCAGTTGAAAAAAATCTGACCCACCCCTCCCACCCAAAAGAAAAACCGCACCACACAAAACTTCCGAGGCACAACATACTACAAAGGGACATAGTACATTTTTATAAATTCCTACAGATTAGCCATTTCCATTAGTCTAACTATACTCTTCCAGATGCATTCATGGAATACAGTATTCCAACACTGGAAGAAAAAAAAAAAAAAATACATGAGCAAATGCTACACCACCTTGCAAATATCACCAAAAAATCTGAAATAACTTTGGCAGACTGGAAGCATTAATCTCTGTAGCAATTCAACATTTGTTTTCTTTTGGCACACCAATTGGGGAAGGTGGAGGAAGAATGTCACTTTCTATAGATCACTTGTGAGAAGTAATCTTTGTTTTATTTTATTTGGTTCCTGTTACTGAATTTTAACAACAGGACAGCATACACGTATACATTGGACTAATTGTAGCTTACTGTAAAAGATCTCACAACAGTAAAATATAATGAGGATCAAATCACATCATCTATGAGGTCTACAGTTTGGTAAAATTTGTAGATAATCTTAAAGCCATGCTGTAATCAGAAAATGTGAGCTTTAATGTGAAACAAATCACTATTATTTATAGAGCTCCAACAAGTTCCATAGCGCTGTACAATGGGTGGACTAACAAACTTATTTGTAACCAGACAAGTTGGACGCACAGTAACAGCTGGGTTGAGGGCCCTGCTCAATGAGCTTACATGCTAGCGGGAGTGGGGTAGAGTGACACAAAAGGTAAGGTTAGGGTATAAAAGTAGGTTGCTAAGATAGTATTCATTGAGGGCTTAGTGTTTGTTCAGAGTTCATATTTACTGTACTCTTCAAAATGCCAAAGTATCCATAAGGACAGTAGAAAAAAAAAAAAAAAGAAATCAGGCCCGTCATTCAAGAGATATAAAAAAAAAAAAACACACGTTATATACTTTTTTTTACATTTTCGGAATAAAATGTAAAGAAAATAAAAACAAAAAACTTTTCCTACCCCTCTATGGTTTCCTGCCGGTTACCTCCCCCCCCCCCCCCCCCCCTTCTTAGTGTCTTAATAAATTATGGAGAGGCAGAGACTCTGCCACTACTTTGAATTTTAGCAGCGAGGGAGTTAATTTAAGGTGAAGACTTGTATTTTTCTATTTTTCTGACTGTGGCTTTAAAGTGGAAACTGAGCATTTTTGCTACAGAAAAAAAGTGTCTGTCTCTAACTGGGAGAAGATCTTCTGTGGGGCATGAGGTTTTTGATTTGTGCCCCTGGGCACTGACTCCGTATTCACACTTAGCTGCAGTATCGTAGCCCTGCAGGCAGGACCGGCACAGCCGCTCTACTGTGTGGTACCCTCATTATAATCCCCCTGAAGGTCGCCATGGCAACTGCCATCCTGAAGCATCCCTATACCTTACTAATAAGCTACCATGTGAAATGCAAATGCGGACAGTCTGAAAATTAGTCAAGGAGAATAGGCGATGAGGATGCAGATATGTGAAATATTCATGTGCAGAATGAAAAAGTAAAAGTGGGGGGGGGGGGGGGGGAGAACCACAGAAGAGAAGGGGGAGGAAAGGAGGAGACAGCGTGAGTGTCAGAACAAAAGGCTGCCCCTGACACTCATCCCATCATTGTACATTACAACTAGCAGTCAACTGCACAGAGACGAACAGAAGCTAGCTGCATACATGGTCGCTATATTTAGGTGCTGTCACTGCATGTGTGTTTAAAATTGAAAGAAGAAAAAAAAGTGTTTACTTTGCGCTGTTAAAAAAAAATACAGACCAAAAAAAACTGTACATAAAACTGTCAAAAGACAGTAAACCAATACTAGTAAACGTTCCAATTGGTTTATAATTAGCACTGGACTGATTATGTGCTTGGGTACAATCTTAATAGCCGTGATGGATTGCACCTAAATGTAAGCGGGTCTGCTGTACTGGGAGACAGGATGGTTAGGTTTAAGTAGACTGAAAGGACAGAAAGGAGATGGGCTTCTGCTCAGCACAAAGAGGGTGGATATCAGAACAGAGGAGGTATAATAGTATTAGAAATTTACACAAAGTACAAGAGACTCGTGATAATATTACATGTATGCTTACTAATGCAAGTAGCCTAAATAAAATGTGGGACAGAAACATGACTGGGCACTTAACTTAAATGGTTACACATTTTTTTTTTAGGAAGGAGAGAAAAAACAAGAAAGGTGGTGGAGAGTGTGAGTGTGAGTGTGTGTGTGTGTGTACCAGGAGTTAAACACAAATATTAAACAAGTGGAATGTGACAAGCTCTCTGGGTAGATTTCTGCTTGGGCAAAAGAAGGGTAACCAATTATTGGTTGGGATATGTTATAAACCACCCAATGTTAATATTAATGATGAAGAACAGCTGCTAGAGAAAATTGGAAAAGTTTCGGAGTAACACAATTTTAATTACCCGGTCATAAATGGAGATGGAGGGACTAGTAGTTCTGGAAGGGAATCAGCTTTTGTAGCCTGTTAAATTACAACTTCATGTCACAACTGGTATAAGCACCAACTAGAAAGGTAGCTTGTCTGGATCTGGTTATAACAAACATTCAAGTAGGGGAGAACCTCTGAAATAATTATCACAATATGGTGTCTTAAACTAAAGGACCACTATAGTGCCAGGAAAACATACTCGTTTTCCTGGCACTATAGTGCCCTGAGTGTGCCCCCACCCTCATGGACCCCCTCCCGCCAGGCTCTGGGGAGAGTAAAGGGTTAAAACTTACATTTATTCCAGCGCCGGGCGGGGAGCTCTCCTCCTCCTCTCCGCCTCCGATCCTCCCTTTCGGCTGAATGCGCAAGCACGGCAAGAGCTGCGCGCGCATTCAGCCGGTCTCATAGGAAAGCATTTACAATGCTTTCCTATGGACGCTTGCGTGCTGTCAGTGAGACAGCCACTAGAGGATTTGGAGGCTGGATTAACCCCATTATAAACATAGCAGTTTCTCTGAAACTGCTATGTTTATAAAAAAAAAGGGTTAATCCTAGAGGCACCTGGCACCCAGACCACTTCATTAAGCTGAAGTGGTCTGGGTGCCTAGAGTGGTCCTTTAAGCTCAAAAAAGCAAAAAACAACCCCAACATTTTTTTAAAGAACATAAATAAAAAAAAAAAAATCAAAGTGTCGGTACACTTCTGGGTGTGTTCGTTGACAAAAAAAAAACAAAAAAAAACAGGGAAAGGCAGACATTTTAAATAACGATTTTTCCTCAGTATATATTAAGGAGGAACCTAAGGCAAGAGACATACAATTGATTGCTGCACAACAAAATGTGCTTGGATGATTCAAGACAAGGTGCAGCAACTAAAAGTTAATGTAAACAAAGCTCTGGGGCCCAACGGCATTCACCCACAAGTACTTAGTGAGCCTCGTGTGGAAAGAAGTGAAGCTCTGTTTTTTAATCTTTGAGGATTCTTTTCTTTCAGGAATTGTACAGGAGGATTGGAGGAAGGCAGATGTAGATCAGATATTTAAACATGAACATATTTGCCTGGACATTTGAGCCATGTGAGCTTAACTTCTGTGGGTTGGTAAAGTATTTGAAGGGTTAGTAGTAGAAAATATTCAGAAATTCATTGAGAAGAACATTGTTATTGGCAAAAATCAGCATGTTTTAGAGAACATAGTTCATGTCAACAAAATTGCATTCTATGAAGTAGTAAGTATAGATTAGGGCATAGCAGTGGATGGGATCTACTTGGATTTTGTCAAGGTGTGTCAGAGTGGATATGATCGCATTTTACAAATATAATGAGGGCCAATACAAACTGTTGTCTGGTAATATATTCATAAACAGGACTATACATAAGACACAAGGTCACACATTTATACTGGAAGAAAGGAGATTTAGTATGAGTCAAAGGAAAGTTTGTTGTTAAAGTAAGAAAAAAAAAAAGGATGTGGAATTATCTGCCTGAAGAAGGGGTTTTGTTAGACTCTGTACAGATGTTTAAACAGCAACTGGGTGAATACGTACAAACACAATATACAGGGATATCATTTTAATTAGTGGGGTAATAGCTTCTTGATCCAAGAAGAGATCTTACTTCCATTCTGGGTTCAAGAAATATTATATATATATATATATATATATATATATATATATATATATATTTTTTTATGGTTTGCTGCAGAATTGTTAAGCATTTCAATTAGTGTTTTTTTTTTTTTTGCCTCGTTTTGAATCAACAGTAAAAATAGATGTGAGAAAGGCTGAACTTGATGGATGCATGTGCTTTGAGTTCTGGGAGAACTCAAAAGCAGTTCTATATGGTTTGACAAAAGCTAGAACTGCATCTATATCTTTTTTGCACCATAACAAATAAGGTGTAGTGGAGTTCTTATGGTGCTTAGAGTGTCTTTATAAAAGTTGGAAACTTGATGCCTTCATACAGATTTCCACCTGTGAATAAAGGTAGCACTAGCAGGATAAACAGCCGTCTGTAGCTGGGTGATTCATTTAGATATTGTGCCTGTGCTTCTAGCATAAAAACGTTAAAATACTCTTAACATATTAGACCACAAAATTGGCAAAGAAATGTGGGAAGAAAATACACATGCGGTCTTTCTACCCACACAACACTGTACAAATGTAACATTATAGAATCGCATTTGAATTTATCTGAGCCATCACAAATATCAAATACCTGTAGTCAGCACTCATAATTTGCAACAATTTTGTAAAACACCCAAGCGTCTACACAAACACAAATATGCACAACACACATACATTTAGAAAATTACATACAAACCTGCATTCTAGTATGGCAGAAAATGTTCGGGCCATCAACACTGAACATCGTTCACACAAAAACATCACATGCCACCTTGAAAGAATAGGACTTATTCCAAATTAGCAAAACACAATTAATATACTAAAATTAGGTTCACCTCTTCGGAATAGTGGTCAGAGGGTAAAGGAGGGTAGTCGCATTGTTCTATCTTCTTACACAATGAATACAGGTTCATCTTGTCACCATAAAATGGGCTTTGCAATGCAGCCATCTAAGAAAGGCACAGAAAAAAAAAAATATTTAAAGTTATCCTAATGCATTTAGATTTTTTTATTTTAATTTACTCATTGCTGTAATGGACATGATTCAATAAACAAGACAAAAAAACCATTTGCAGTCATAAGACATTAATGCCTCTGTTATTAAAATATCAGACCCCTCTTATCAAGAGTAGGCAACCATCGACACTCCAGATGTTTGGGACTATATCTCCACTGATTATTTGCAAGCATTATAGATGTAAGAGATTTTGTGAGACGTGGTCCACAACATCTGGAGTATTGAAGGTTGCATACCCCTGCCCTATATGTTAATAACAAAGCAGGTGGCTGGTAAAGACTGTCAGGTATTTGGCAAGTCCTCATTTATGATGAAAGATAAAATACATGTTCAAGAAACAGACAAAATAATGTACATATTAACAACCAGTTCAAATTAGAGGAGTGAAGTTGGTTTTTCTTGAAACAAAGGGAAAAAATATATCTTTGAAAATTACAAAATATGGAATTCAATAGAGGGGAATATTTTTTCTCCTTAAGAAACATCTTTTACCAATGTTGGTCTAATGGGTTCACAGCCATCCCTTGAACCCTTCCAACTACATGAACATGGATGTGACAAAAACGAGAGACAAAAGGTTATGCCCGCAGGTGGACCACATTCAAGGTGGTTCTAGATCTGTAAGAGCAACATGATCCCCTCAAGAACGGTTGTAGAGTGTTATTACTGACTGCATAGTGTAAAATAATAAACTGACCAAAAACCATCCAGAAATACCCAAACTGGTATCAAATGTATTGTGAACCAAAAAAAATGTAAATACACAAAACAAAAAACATATACATACATAAATAACATACATTATGAATATGTGGAATGATACTTCTATTTTCGATGTCTTGAAAAAAAAAAAAAGTTACCATGTATGATTAATCATCGCAAATCATTAAAGCACCATAATCACTTCATCTTAAAGACACTAACCATGCAGAATTTTTCTAAAAAGGTTTCATCCCAGTGATAAACTTTTTCCCCCCTTTATGTGTATTAGTTTCTACACACAGCTCCTTTTGCCCATCTCCCAGGAAAGATAACTGACTCACTTGTGTAGTGTGCAGGGAACTACGATGCAAGCTGCAATGTTTGTAATTTAGGACATATTGAGTGCAATAAATGAGTTTCCTGTCCCTGCTAGACTACCACCATCATGTTCTGTGATATTTTTAGCTGTGGCTGGTCAGAGTTTAAATACAAATGTTATGTATCTGAATAGCGAGGCAATCACTTGATAAATATATTATGTGAAACATAACTCCAATAAACCTTATCCAGTGGTTGGCTGAGCCGGATCAGAATTTTAGCACAAAAACAGCTTTTTAGAGCAATCCATTTTAAAGGACACTTTAAAACTGTCCTTAATGACCACTAAAGGCACCTAGACAACTTCATCTCAACGATTAGTTCCGGACGCAGTGCTCCTTTTCGTTTAACTGTGCAATGTAAAGCATTGACGTTTAGTAGATACAACAATGCACTTGCATTGCAGGGTTAAATACACCTCTAATGACTGTCTACATGACAGAAGGTAGAGGCACTTCCTCTGAGAGAACAGAGCTTAACTTGGTTCTTACACCTAACCTCCATTTCACTGGAGGGGTGCAGTGCTGGCTGTGCATGCGCTTTTCATCCCCACTTCTCTTGTATGACAAAAGAAAAGCATGTTCCAGGAGGCAGATCAGGTGGGTGCAAGAATTCAATCTCTCTGCTTGTAAATTAAAAAAAATTTGGGAGAGAAGAGGTTGAATCCAACAAAAGAGTACTATAGCATTAGGAATACAGGTTTATATTCCTAGTATTTATTTAAACCAATATAACCCTAATTCATACATTTCATTAAAACAACATCTCTCTTGGAAGATTTGGACTAGATATATGCCCTCAATGTCTAACCTATAACAAGCATTTGACTGAAAATGGCCAGAACCAACAAGGAAGTAATGTGCACTAAGTCAGTTCTGTAGCAATAATATTACAAATACAGCATAGAGTTTCCATTTCAGCATTAAAAAAAAAAAAAAACACAATATGGACACCTTCACTATGAGCACACAGGTACTGAAAATATAATTTAAAAAAAATACTGACAGTAATGATAAACAATATATGATTCATACGCAGACAAAATTCCTCTGTTACACCAATATACAGTCTTCTAAAACAAGAAGCATTTAGCCTTTTAATAAAATGAACTCTATAGGCACCCAGACCACTTCAGTTCATTGAAGTGGTCTGGACACAGTGTCCCTTTTGCACTTAGTGCTGCAATGTAATACACTGCCGTTCCAGAGACACTGCAATGTTTACATTGCAGCACTAAGTCTGCCTCCAGTGGCTAACAAATAGCTACTAGAGGCGCTTAATGGCGGTTTACGGACTTTGATCCGGTAACGGACGCTGGATGCCCTAACACTCTGCATTAGGACATCCCTGTGTCCCTTGATGCAATGCTTTCCTTTCGGGTGGCCTAAAGACCACGTGGCACACTCTGCAAATGCACATTAGTGCCCACTTGTCGAGAGACATCTGAGGACCCAACGCTGATAAGTAGATCGATATTTTGTTTGTATTCCTGGCATTGTAGTATCCCTTTAATATATTTTTGTTGCATAAAATGTATATTATTGTATGGCAACCAGAATATTTTCTAAAGCTATTTTGACTATATGTTAAGATTCTACCTCTGTGGTTGGGATTGTTTTTGAAATGGGTATACAATTTTATGTTAATCAAAAGTGACAGTTCTCTTTCATTATCTTGCAGAGTACAGCAATTTTATTGACCCCCACTATCATATGAAAACAGTTCAGAAAGCATGATACAAATATCCACAAATGAATATCTTCCAAAGGTCTGACCACTTCAAATATTTAGTTTAAAAAAAAAAAAAACAACAGTTTTGGTATGGAAATTCCTAAAACCTTTTTGTGCTTGCATTTGATTTATCCTGTTCATTGATTGGGTATTTAAAGGAACACTTTCCGGCTACCCATATTAATGTATTGGTCATGTATCAGTCACCCAAAGGGTTAGATTTGCTTTGTACCATTGCTTAACATTCTAAACATATTAACAAACAGATTTTATACAGACATGAAGCTGTGCATTGTATCAGATGACAGTGAAAGATTGTATGAAATGAAGGAATAGTTCTCTTTTATTTATGCAATTACAGAGCATATGCAGCCATGCATTGTCCTCAATGTGATATTTCCAGGTGTGAAAATGAAAAGGCTACCATATTAAACAGTGCACACAACGGTACCAGTTTTTCTTTAAAACACACAGTTCACAAACTGAAATTAGAAAGGGATGAAACCGCGCAGGTTTTAAAGATTGCCAAGCTTTTGTACACGTGCTAAGTAATTTTGCAAAAAAAAAAAAAAATGGGATTCATTAAATCATGAATTTCTGCAGCCTTTTATGAAATGAAATGTAAAAACCTTGAGCCCTCAATACACAAAAGGAAGAAGGGAAATAACTAATCCTCTCTAGTGTTTGTGAATAATGGGTAATGCATACTGTATAAAATAATATGCAAAAAATATATATTGGACTTAAAGCAATCGGATGGTGTAATCAGAGCTGGTGTGACAGAGAAAAATGTACCAGCACTGTTGGCCATCTTAATTCATTAATAAAAACTCATGTGTATCCTGTTGAATGGAGATGCTGAGAAATTCTCATTTCTTTAGCATGACACAGTTAATCATGGAACAAAAACTCCGCCTAAAGATTCCATAACAAAGTAAGTCTGCTCCACATGTAGACTACCAATAATTTAGTAATTAAAGTAATAGTTTCATTTCTGGCAATTGGTGCAAATCTAGAAGAATTTTATATTTTCAGCCATGAACTCCCACCAGAGCAGAGAGTAGATGAAATTTCACAGACAATCCAGATTATTTTATAGCTTTTAAAGGAAGAATTGCATACCTTCCACAAACTCTGTATAGTACAGGATTTTAGAATTTACAAACAGTTAATCAATTTCCGTTTATTGAAAATAGCTTTGATTAAATGCTATGGATTACATAATTATTTTTTGTATTGTGTTTTGTAGATTGACTGAGGTTGTTTAATAACTTGCGCTTATAAAAACAAAGGAAAGCAGTAGTTTGATTCACAGATATGTTTCACCTATTAGTCACAGTAAGGTTAACGGTGAGGCTGGGACATTGCATTACAGATCATAGCTAAACACTTTTATCTTTGTATCTGATTGTACAGTGTTATGCATTTAGTGCAGTATGTCTGGTCTATGCTGTGAATTTTAATTGTGCTATGCTAGGCGAAATAAAAATAAACAAACAAAGGGAGCTGTCTTAATCATGAGTGAGCTGCTTCTGTGCTAAATACAGGAGTCCACCGCTTGGTGAGCGAGACATGCAAATGCCTCCTTGAGTTTCTTGCCCTATCATCCGATTCCCGGGTTGTCGGATTCCCGGGTTGTCGGGGGCATATTCCCCATGGAGTGGCGCGTGTTGCGTAGGCATTCAAGCGGTCCATCTGCGTGGCTGGAGCTATTTTGTGGAGGTCTGCTATTCAAGATCCCCAGTCTCTGTATCTTGGCTAGGCCCCAGTTGGCTGCCGGTTTTACCCTCAGGGTGTTGGGCCCTAGGTGCTTAGATGTACCTCGGTTCTTGGGCCTCCGCCTTGCAGGTATCAGGGTTCTCCGGTGCCTCAGTTTTCTTTTCGTCAAGGGGGGCGAGGGGGTTTGAGGTGTGTGAGTCTCTGATATCGGTGCTTCCAGGGTGTGGACATGCTTTTGTCTTGCTTCTATTGTCGCCCAGAATTTGGCAAGAATGTCATCCAGCTTGCTCAGGGTCGAGGCAAGGAGGGTTTCAGCTGTGGGCGCCGCGATTTTGGGAGCCGCATGGGCACTCGCGTGCAGTAGCAATGCGTGGTCTCCTGTGACCGGGATGACCCCCCCGGTCCAGAGGGGGGAAGGCGGGGGAGTGTTGCTGTGAGGTACAAGATGTGGCGCCTGGAGAGCGGCCGTCCCTCCGACGCCAGTCAGGCTTGTGGGCCGCAAGAAGCCGACGTCCGGTGTACCGGGTCAGGACAGCGTCAAGATTGGTACCGTTGGAGTCTCCCAGGTCCTCAGGGTGCTCTTGACCTGTTTGTGCGCTAGTATGGCTGAGGTAGCATGCGCTTAATTTGCAGGCTTTGGTGAGGAGCTCGCCCTGCATGCATCCGCTCAGCCTGCCAGTCAGGCCCCGCCCCCCAAAAATTGATAATTTTTAATTTCATCATAATAGTGTTCAGACTAATTTGCTGGCAATTATTACGCTTCAGTCATAATTTTCTTGCTGCAACCCATCATTCTCAGACTTGTTTTGTATATGGACATTATAGTTTATAGCAGCAATTCCAGTTTTTAAAGAGGAAAGGGAGCACACAATTCTACCCACCCTCCAGTCTTCTAAAACGAGGATTACATAATAATTGGATATACCACATTCTGTAATGAATAGCAAGGTTTATCTGGGAACAACCTGAAATATATTTTATAGGCAGATAAGGACACTGACTTGACAACACAAACTCAATGCCAACTCTATCATCTCAACACAATGAAGTGCAATCTCCATGTCAAAGATCAAAAAATCAGATGCCGAGTAAAGTTCCAGTAATGGAGCACAAAGCAAGCACCAGGCAGTGGAAGCTCTAAACCTAAAGAAACAGGCAGACATATTTGAGGGGTACAATGTTACATTACATATGCTTTTGTTAGAGCCGCATGTATAAGGCTGGTAAATTACTTAATATGACTAGTTATTTAATATGTTTACTAATAGCTGGCCAGTCGAGACTGGAGTTCTCATATGATTACTTGTAGATAATCTTTACCAAACACCCATCATTTCTACTTTAGACTCAAAGTAAAGATTAAAAGCATTTGGTGCAATCTACGACAAAGTTATTCCACTGAAAGCCTCCCCAACTATTTGAGAAGTAATACTGTACTAAGATACATAAATGATAGTCTGGTCATCATCCCCAGCTCCATTATACCTTCCTAGGGGAGCAGAGCTCTGTTGCACAGAGAAAATATATTGCTCCTTGTAGTAAGCATTGTACAGGAATCATACAAAGAAAGAAAGAAAAAAGGAGAGAAGAAATAAAGAGAACTCAGATGACATGGCTTGATAAATAGCAAAAGGAAGTCAGTATTACTTTCTACAGTTGAGAGGAATGCCTGATCACAAATGCTCTTCTATTGCATTTTTGTGCAACTGACCCAGTGCACGTGTTTCCAAAGAGCATCATGGGGCGATGTAATCCTGAATAAGGAAGTGCTGCAGAAGAAATTAAATTATTTTGTACAGCTCCAGTTACATGAACCAGTATTTGCCATTCACTGCCAGTAGAAAGGGATCTGTTCTTCAAAGATGAAGTTACTGCAAGACAGCCACAACTGATTAAATGAAAAACTATCCATTCTACCCATATATGTGTCCCATTGATTTACATGCATATTAAACCTTCAAAAGCATTAAAAATGTCTTGTAAGCAAAAAGTTGATCATTCATCATATGCGTTACAGTAGCCATTTGTGTTCTATACCTCCATTTAAGTTACAGAAATTCCCTTTCCCACTGTATATAGATGTATAAAGCTGTATACACAAAGTATGGATACATAGTCAGGAAGTTTAGCTAATGTGACAAATTAAAAAATGGGAATAGTTCTAGTTACCTTACCACAGTCGACTATTCAGAGTTTGGGGAAAATAAACACAAAGCCCAAATGTTTAGAAATGAGCAACAATCAAAACCCTCAAAGCATCTTGTTAATGCCAGATGTTTGATGAGAATTCCCACACTTGTTCAAACGGACAGAAAAATTACATTCTCAAACAAACACTGTTTAGGACCATGGTGCACTTGATGTAATAAATCTTGAAGTCAACAATTTTAGGATTGCAAAATTTGTGTGATGTGATTAATTTGACAGGCATAGCATACCCAAATATTGTTAATATTTGGGTATGATGTACAGTGTCCATGATGTACCAGTTATTCATAAAAGGATACTTTGAAACAGGCTAATTCAAACACATGTTTACACATGGTCTGTCCAGCCCTTGTTAATATAAAGAGAAAGGTCTGCGCGATGTAATCTGGCCGCCAGGGAGAGTGGACTGGAATGCGCATGTGTGAACGACAACTTCACTATACTAGTCAGTGGGGGAGCTAGACGCCGTTGAGTGAGCATGTGTACTTTGTGGCCGTCACAATCAAAATGACTTGAGTAGAGCAACGGGTCTGCATCAAATTTTGCGTTAAAGGGACACTCCAGACTACTTCTGCCCATTGGAGTGGTCTGGGTGCCAACTGCCACTAACCTTAACCCTGCGCGTGTAATTATCGCAGTTTTCATAAACACGAAAAGTGTGTTATAACGACGCTGGACGTCCTCACGTTGCCGAAATCCCCATAGGAAAGCATTGAAAGCATTATTCAATGCTTTCCTATGGGGAGGCCTAAAGCCCGTGCACGGGAGGAGCATAGGTGGAGCCTGACCCAGCGCCAAGGAACATTGTGCTGGATACGGGTAAGTCACTGAATGGGGTTTTAACCCCTTCAGCAACTTGGGATGGGGGTGGGAGGGAGAGGGGACCTGCAGTGCCAGGAAAACGGTTTGTTTTCCTGGCACTGGAGAGTCCGTTTAAGCCTCGACATTCCTCCGCGGTAACTATTTGGATGACTCAGAAGGCTTTTGGGGACGATGTAATGAGCGTTGGGCAAACAAAAGTGAGGTACAAGCGCTTCAAAGATGGCCAAAGATTTGGCGCCCCAAATCTAAAATCACCTTTGAAAGGGAAGAGATTTAAGATCGTCTATGAGATTCAAGTAACTACAATGAGGCAGCTGAGGGGAGAACTGTATGTGGTCCCAAGGTGCCTACTTTGAAGGGGACTGAGGTGTCATTGTCCTATGTACAACGGTTCTTGTAAGTTGGATCTTCTTCAATAAATGTCTACTTTTCATATTACACGAATGGATACTTTCCAGACAGACCTTGTATATTTATTGCCCTTTACTTTGCTTAGTTTACTCTAATAACTGGAGAGCCCCCATATACCAATCTAATAAAGCACCTTCCGTTTCAGGAGGAATGGGAGCTTCATAGCCAGAATGTACAGTTTTTAAAAATTGCAGGAGCTATGTAATCCTATTTAAAGATGATAAAACTAAAATTTTATACAACCTTTAGCTAACGAAGTTATGTGTTTTTATTATATTTATTTGTAATTCCTGGCTTTTCCCCAAGTACATTGACACCCACAATGCAGTGTCACATCGTAACACTAAAGGAATGCCTGATTACAAATGCTCTTCTATTGCATTTTTGTTCAACAGACCTAGTGCACATGTGTTTCCCAAGAGCATCATGGGGCAATGTAATCCTGAATAAGGAAGTGCTGCAGAAGCAAGTCAGCATGACCAAAAATCCCTAATAAAGGTTAGGTCTGCAACTAAACTGCAACAAAATCAGACGGTCATGGAGACAAAATGGGACCAACCTTGATCTATAGAGGTAAAGTGAACCCTGTGTATATGCATTTCATAAAAAAACACACAGAGAGGGTGGATTTTATAAATTTTAAATCAGTGTAATATGGTAGGTGTCCAAAACCTTGCAGTAAATTGCTTATACATCACATGGATATATATATATATATATAATTTATATTGTTAACCAAAGTATTTTATAGGCAACCACTGAAAAGTTCTTCTCCAGCATTTAGATATTGTACACAGCTATTTACTATACTGTTTTGTTAGACATAATTTGACACGTATAAATATAAACGAACCAAACTTGCAACATTAAGAAAGGCAACATCATATTAGATAATACAAATATAAGCCAACATTTGTGCAGCTCTATGCCATTTAACCCATGCCTGCTAAAAGCCATTCAAAAAAAAAAAATGTAACCCACTATGCAGGAAAGTGGCCTATAAAAAATGCAAGATGCTTTCTTAAATCTTCTCTCTGGTTTGCAGTGTCCCAATAGTGAATAATGCCTTGAAGGGCGCTTGTCATCGAACAGGTTAATGTCACACGTTGTAGGTGGAAAGGAAAAAAAAATAATAAAATAACACGCAGAACGTCCCCCGGAGGAGCCAACCGCGACTAGTATATTTTCATGCATCTCCTGCTTTGACAGATGAAAAATGTCAACTGTCCTGTTTTTATTTTGAAGCTTTATGCACTATTCATCTGCTTCATTAGTGTATCTTCCCGACTTCTCTCTGACAGCTGCGCTCTCTCTCTCCCCCCCACCTTCCTCCACTCTACCTCAACTCCCCCCATCTCTCCCCCCCCCCCCCTATTTCTCCTCTCGGCAGCTGAATTTTTCAGGCTAATTTGATCTTGCACACTGAGCCGATCTTGGGGAATGATTGACTTGCTCTTCTGACCTCGCGGCCTGATTAGTATTCCTGGGGTGTCTTGAAAGGACAGGATCCCACAGTCTGTCTTTAAGGCTGGTGGCAGTATATTCCTCTCTCTCGCTTTTGCTTTCTCTCAGCATGCTGTGTTGAAAAGCCACCAACTTACAACCTTGTCAAGAATGCAGTCGCTGTGCTTAACAATAAGAAAAAGGGAAAAAATAGCATGTAATACCTATTTTCACATGTAAAGGTCTGTGTTCTAAAAATTAATCTCCATCCTAATTGAGGCTTGCTCGTTTGCATATCAATTAAAACCAGAATTAGAGGGCCTTATTTAATTACAAAGAAATTTTGCATTTGCAATTTTCACCATGTCCTCATCTTCATTAATTCCAACTTTGTGGGAATAAAAAAAAAAAAAAAAAAAAAAAAAAAAAAAAAAAAAAAACAGCACCGCTCTTTTCATATGGAAGAAAAGGTCTAATTTTCTTGAGTGCAAAGTGAATTTTTGGACACCATGACCTCTTCAATTGCATGTGCATTATAAAATGGAAAATAAAAAGGACCAGGAATATTACTAATAAGCTGAAGCGCAAACAAGAATTAATATATAAAAAGACAATTAATTAAGATGAAAGCATAATTGAAGATTAAAAGAGAAGCACTTTAGTCCAAGGGTCAATTAGACTACTAGCAGGAAAGCAAACATTGTTAAGTATATACAGATGATCACAGAGGCAGCTATGTACTATCACTGGTATGCATGAAAAGACTTCATAGAACAGAAAGCCCATCTTACAACCAGGGAGCTGCCAATTTGCAAAGGTACCAGACTGACCAAAATAATGAGACCTGCAATTAATTACACAGTGCCAAGAGTCCATACTCATTCCTTCCCCCCCCCCCACCACATTTTCTAGGGAGTGTGTATAAAGCAAATAAAGGCTAAGTTTTACAAAATCCTCTTATAACAGAACCTAAATGCAGTGGTCATTTGCTTTATTTATACTTTTTTTGAAGTTTGTGGTTATTAACAACAGAGTGCCTCAAATTTCCCTACGACATAGTCAGACAAACAAAGGACTGGCTGAGAAACGATGATATTTCAGTGGTGGGCCTCCGGGATCGGAATACTGTGGTCTGCAAGTTCGCTCACTGGGTGCAGTAACATTCCCCAGGCAGAAGTAGCATGCACAGTAAAATACCTTTATTTCTCCTGGTCTAATATTAACCACTCAGTAGTTCTAAAAATCTAGAAATGTCTCCAAAATCAATCATCCAACCGGACAACATTTTTGTTTTTATTGTTACAGTTAGCAAAGCAACAATATGTTATTCCCAAGCAATGAAATGATGTCACACTTCATCACGTTGCTGCTCTTGTACCTCCCAATCCATCGCTCAATCTGCTATGTAGATATCAACACTCTAAACAGGGTAGCATTTCAAGCTCCATCTCTAGACAAGTACACCTTCTGCCACACGACTACTACTCTGTAAAACACATCCAGTCCTCCTTCCATTTCTTCTAAACCCTACTGCCCTACCCCCCCCCTCCCACCTAGACCCCATAGAAGAAGCAGTAATTTACAGGAGTACATATATGTGCTTTTATGGCTATAGTTTCTTATAAAGTAAATAAAACTCATTAGAACATTTTTTTTTTATATATAATAAACCAAGCCAGGCAGCAATTTATGTAGAATAGTCAGCGAGTCACACCCGCAAACAAATGGATAACCATATTTCTGGTCTTTCCGGTATGTTAAAAAGGTAATACCAGTAAGCATCCCTAGCAAAAGAAACATTCTTGACAATCAGGTAAGACAAACAAAAAATATTGTAATTCTGGAAGAGCACAAATTATGTTACAGTAAATCTAATAAACGCAGACAGCTATTTGCGGAGGAAGTTTTCACACTGTGTCTTCTTGTCATTCCTGTTGGTCAATGGTAATTTATTTTGTAATTACCATGTCGTCATATTTCTATATATTTCCCTAATTAAAATATACACATTGTTTTTCTGTGTTAGCCTTACTCTCAAAAGGCTTTTAATGGCCAACATCTTACTAGGGTTTTTTTTTTTTTATCTTCTAGGACTACAGTTACTCACAGATCTTTACCTAGGATGCGCTTTCTAAATGTGTGCCTATGCATTCTTGGTTCTTGCATGTTAAAAATGCAGCACTGTCTTCTGCTGTAAACTGCCTATTCTGATATACAGCACTTATTAAATAAAACCATTTATCTGATCCAGACACACCCTAATAAAATGTGCATGTAAGGACATGCTTTTTTTGTTTTTATTTTATGGACCTGCACATTTTAAAACCATTGTAGGACACATGCTGTTACCTTTAAAATATACTAATTAAGTATGTCATACCCGATTAAATAACTACCGGTATTTAAACCAATATGAATGTCCACATAGGCCAACATTAACCTAGGAAATCTGTGTTTTAGCATCATCTTTTTGTTCAATAATGACGTTAGGGATAAGAATTTTTAAAAACCACTAAAGTCACCCAAGACGTCAATGAAGTGGTCATGTGATTTTTCTTTTTGATTTTTTTAAAGACTGCAATATTTACATTGAAGGGTTAAATAATTTCTGACGCCACTAGAGGCACTTTCTCCTTCAGAACACAGTGAGACTCTGTCCAGGAATCAAATACTGCTGATTACAGTGTTGTGTGCAGCGTTTGGCCGCGCATGCCTAATTTCAATCCATTTATTCTTTATAAGAAGCAATGGCTTGGAGGAAATCACGAGTGATGTCATCCTGAATGCTCACTTCACCGGAGAAGAAGGATCTGGAGGCTTCAGTAGAGGAGTCCAAGTGCTGGAAGAAAGGGCGAGTAGACTAACTTAACTTTACAGAGCAATAGGTGGTGGACCGTGATCTCTTCGCTCTACAAGAATCTTAGTCCAGAGATAATGGTTATTTCCGTGACTATAGCTTCCCTTTCAGTAAATGGATGATTACCCATCTACTGTTATATAATAGGGTAACGTTTGTAAGATAACCAATGTTATGTGTCACAAACACTGTTTATGCTCTGTTTCCCATTGCTTTTTCCCCTCCTTTTTATCATTAGCAATTATTTAGTTCAAGGCTTTTGTTTGGAATAGCCCTGCAGTGGACCTGACCATGTCCAGAATCTTCATTTGTTTTAATTCACAGCCTTCCTTCCTTAAAGGTATTCCCAAATTTTTCTTGGCCATTATAAGCATTGGGCTCAAACACTCCTAGTACTGAAAGGTAGCTTCAATAACCCATGTAATTCCAGGCAGATTTACAAAACCGATGTATACATTTTTGAGTCTACAATAAACAGATTTTGACAACAGAGTTACAAAAATAAAAGCTACGTTTCTACAACAGATCTTAATGGCTCATCAATCTCCTTTGGAGAAAATACATTAACATTAACAGAATCAACGTTTGACACTATTTTCTGTGTGGCAAACAAAAGTCAAATAGCAGATCAATGTGTTACAGCAAACTTTCTCCAGTAACCAAGTGGTAACAAACAACTGGAAACAAGTTACATGACCATCCCAATACAGTATTGCGTATACTTGAAAACAGTAGTGGCTATGTATGAATAATAATTCTGGAGCAGTATTCCGAATGGGTAGCAAAAGGCAGCAATATTACTTTGGTTTCCATGACAATTGTACCATGTAGATATTCATACTAGAATCACACTTACCAAGCAATCCGTACAGAAGGAAGTGTATAGTTCTGAATGCCAGTGCACAATCGTGTACACCAAACAACATCTTACATTTAAAAGGCGGAGCTGACCAGCGAGCTAAGCGGACACAATCAACATTAGCTCCCGCCGCCAATTGCTAAAAGGCGGAGCTGACCAGCGAGCTAAGCGGACACAAGCCACATTAGCTCCCGCCGCCAATTGCCAATATTTCACGAAGAGGACCTCAACCTCTTGGAAGCTCCATCTCCACCCCGCAAATACCGGGGACAGGTCCAGCGACAGCCAGAATCCTCACTGGCTTCGAAGTCATACCTTGCAACCATGGTCTCAGACCTAAAGGTCTACATCGCCTGAAATAGGAGTACTTCGGGAGGACCTGGGCACTCTGACAGGCAGAATCAAGGTCATAGAAGAGGAGAACCACGACCTTAAAATTCAACAAGACTCCTCTAGGACGCAAATAAATTACCTCCACTCTACTTGTGAGAACCTGGCAACCGGCTGCGCAACCTGAAGGTACAGGGGGATCCCGGACACTGCGGCTGAGCTGCCACAATTTGTAAGGAGGCTGCTCTCTACAGCTTTAACACCTAAACAGGCAAAGGGACCACAACTCAACTTTAGGGACTTTTCCGCCTACCAGGCCAGACACACGCTAAGTCCCACACACCTAGAGATGTCATGTGCTTCAGGTTCCGAGGTGACAAGGAGGTGTTCCTGAAAACCACCAGGGATCAAGTGCCATATATGTTTGAGAAACTCACTCACCTTTTACCAGGATCTGAGCCAACCGACCCTGCAATAGCATGCAACACCGAAGACCATGACGTCCAGCCTGCGAGCTGCATCTATCTCCTACAAATGTGGTTATCCCAGGGCTCTCATAGCCGAAAAGGTTGTCTAGAGACACCGACTGACATCCCACTCTGAAGCAAAGACTTTCATGCGATCACTGGAACGCTCGGCCACTACAGCCTCTAACAACACTATGTGGCTGTGTTCACCCCATCGGGCTTCTCAGCCCCGGGCTGATCACCCTCTGAATGGGGTTGTACCTACCTTGCCACAGGCCTAACCATGGTCTATTTTAATATCATATGCTTAATTACTATGCCTCAGTTTATTATCGATTATACTCCTTTTTCTTCTTTTTATGTTCGATGTTTGCCTCACCGCTATCAGACGCTCACAGCGGTATTCACCTGACACAATTCATGTGGTGCTCCAAGTTGGTTCCTTTGTGCATCCCCCCAAAGCTCTGGGGTCATAGAGCTATTAACTGCCCGAACTTATTCATTTGCCACGTTTGCGCAAAGACAGCACTAGAGCCATCTTAAGTGCCCCAGGTAGACGGACTCACAGGGCTACCGCCCAAGATTTCATATTGCGGGCTACCAATGCACGCTTGTATGGACTCCATAGGAGCTGCCTCTCGATGGCTCTCCACTACTGAGGCAAAGCACGCCACCCATTCTCCTTACCCTCAACTAACCAAAAGGCAGGATCCCCCCCCAGCATTCACCACTGTCCAGTTATGTCCCATAGAATTGTATTGACATGACTTTTTCTGAACTGTAAAAAATTAAAGTTATTCTACAGGGAGTGCAGAATTATTAGGCAAATTAGTATTTTGACCACATCATCCTCTTTATGCATGTTGTCTTACTCCAAGCTGTATAGGGTAGAAAGCCTACTACCAATTAAGCATATTAGGTGATGTGCATCTCTGTAATGAGAAGGGGTGTGGTCTAATGACATCAACACCCTATATAAGGTGTGCATAATTATTAGGCAACTTCCTTTCCTTTGGCAAAATGGGTCAAAAGAAGGACTTGACAGGCTCAGAAAAGTCAAAAATAGTGAGATCTTGCAGAGGGATGCAGCACTCTTAAAATTGCAAAGCTTCTGAAGCGTGATCATCGAACAATCAAGCGTTTCATTCAAAATAGTCAACAGGGTCGCAAGAAGCGTGTGGAAAAACCAAGGTGCAAAATAACTGCCCATGAACTGAGAAAAGTCAAGCGTGCAGCTGCCAAGATGCCACTTGCCACCAGTTTGGCCATATTTCAGAGCTGCAACATCACTGGAGTGCCCAAAAGCACAAGGTGTGCAATACTCAGAGACATGGCCAAGGTAAGAAAGGCTGAAAGACGACCACCACTGAACAAGACACACAAGCTGAAACATCAAGACTGGGCCAAGAAATATCTCAAGACTGATTTTTCTAAGGTTTTATGGACTGATGAAATGAGAGTGAGTCTTGATGGGCCAGATGGATGGGCCCGTGGCTGGATTGGTAAAGGGCAGAGAGCTCCAGTCCGACTCAGACGCCAACAAGGTGGAGGTGGAGGTGGAGTACTGGTTTGGGCTGGTATCATCAAAGATGAGCTTGTGGGGCCTTTTCGGGTTGAGGATGGAGTCAAGCTCAACTCCCAGTCCTACTGCCAGTTTCTGGAAGACACCTTCTTCAAGCAGTGGTACAGGAAGAAGTCTGCATCCTTCAAGAAAAACATGATTTTCATGCAGGACAATGCTCCATCACACGCGTCCAAGTACTCCACAGCGTGGCTGGCAAGAAAGGGTATAAAAGAAGAAAATCTAATGACATGGCCTCCTTGTTCACCTGATCTGAACCCCATTGAGAACCTGTGGTCCATCATCAAATGTGAGATTTACAAGGAGGGAAAACAGTACACCTCTCTGAACAGTGTCTGGGAGGCTGTGGTTGCTTCTGCACGCAATGTTGATGGTGAACAGATCAAAACACTGACAGAATCCATGGATGGCAGGCTTTTGAGTGTCCTTGCAAAGAAAGGTGGCTATATTGGTCACCGATTTGTTTTTGTTTTGTTTTTGAATGTCAGAAATGTATATTTGTGAATGTTGAGATGTTATATTGGTTTCACTGGTAAAAAATAAATAATTGAAATGGGTATATATTTGTTTTTTGTTAAGTTGCCTAATAATTATGCACAGTAATAGTCACCTGCACACACAGATATCCCCCTAAAATAGCTCAAACTAAAAACAAACTAAAAACTACTTCCAAAAATATTCAGCTTTGATATTAATGAGTTTTTTGGGTTCATTGAGAACATGGTTGTTGTTCAATAATAAAATTAATCCTCAAAAATACAACTTGCCTAATAATTCTGCACTCCCTGTATTGATGACGCTAGAATGTTATATGCAGCACACTGCCTTAACTATTGCTTGACAAAAGAAAACAAAAACCTGTGCGGTATCTCAGATATGTCTTGTAAACTTTTGCTCCTACTCTTACGATACGACTTGCAATGTGTTTTTATTTCCTTGTTAACATGCAACGCACTACAAAATAAAGAATAAAAAATAAAAAAAAATTAAAAACGTATTACCAAGTCCTTCAGTTAGCTTTATTTTCACACTAGTGTGCAAGTGACATTCCTTTAAAGATTTATTTTTGACAGCGATTAATATTATGCACATAATATTAGCAGGGTCCAAAATATGCATTCTCCACCAGTGTTAATTTTGTCCACTAACAATTTTAGTAAAATTGTAGTCGACTAATTATTTCGAGAGTTTAGTTGGATAAAATTAGACTAAAACACTTCAGATGACCAAAATACAACTAAAACGGCATTTTAGTAAAAAGACTGACTAAACTAAATTGAAATATGCCGCCAAAATCAACACTGCATAAAGGGCCTGTGGAAGGGGCAGAAGAGAGAGAACCAGAGCTCGGGAGAAAGACCTAGATGGGCTTGGCGGACACAGACAGGCTAGTGAAAGGGCAAAAGAGAAAGAGAGAGGCTTTAACTAAACGCAATAGATTTTAGTCAAGTCAACTAAAGTCTACTGGAGATTTAGTCGACTAAAACTAGGCTAAAACCCATCTAAATGCATTAAAATACGACTTTTTAGTCAAAAGACTGACTGAAACTAAATTGAAATTTGCTGTGTTCTCCACTAGCGAGAACAAATTCAGCCCTAGTGATTATAAACTCTGGTTAATGTACCATGGATCTCGCAGGCTTGTAGTGACAAGTAACTTGTATGCCTGACTAGTAATGTAAGATGTGACATTTTGAGCCCTAGTATTAGCAATTGATTTGGCAAAACAACTTCACTAGACTCTTCCCATGTCACAGGGAAACACGTTGCAATTAGTATTGATTAATATTATTAGTTTGTTGAACCATTGTGGATCCATAGAAATAGCATGGGGGCCCAGTGCTATGAACAATCCAATGGTTAAGAACCACTGGTGTATTAATTGTCACATTACTGTAATGAGTCAACCTGTTCTATGAGTGCAAGAAGCCATTTGCACTCCTCTTCCTACATTCATTTACATATTTATTGAACATCCTTACCTCATACAGCAGGCATCCCAAAGACCAAATATCGGATTTAAAATTATATCCGTTCTCATGTATCCTCTCCGGTGACATGTAGTAAGGGGTGCCAACTGAAAGGAAAATTGGGTTTAAAAAATTAAAGCGTGTTGAGAAGAGAACATACAGTAAATCACATCAACCAGTTCTGTATGGAAACATTAAAGGGACACTCCAGGCACCCAGATCACTTCTGCCCATTGGAGTGGTCTGGGTGCCAACTCCCACTACTCTTAACCCTGCAAGTGTAATTATTGCAGTTTTTTTATAAACTGCAATAATTACCTTGCAGGGTTAACTCCACCTCTAGTGGCTGTCTACTAGACAGCCACTAGAGGTCACTTCCTCCTTCATAGCACAGATTATCTTTGCTACAGCATCGCTGGACGTCCTCACGCTGTGCGAGGACCTCCAGCGTCGCTCATTTCCCCATAGGAAAGCATTGAAATTAATTTTCAATGCTTTCCTATGGGGAGACGTAAAGCGCATGCGCGGCATTGCCGTGCATGCACATTAGGTCTCCTCGGCCAGTGGGCGGTATCAGTCTCGCCAACCGGCCGACGCAATGAAGAGGAGGAGCGGTGTGGAGGAAGAGACAGCGGCGAGGGACATCGCCGCTGACTCAGGTAAGTGACTGAAGGGATTTTAACCCCTTCAGTAACCGGGGATTGGTGGGTGGGAGGGAGAGGAGACCTGCAGTGCCAGTAAAACGGATTGTAAATAAAATAATAAAATACAATAAATAAAAAATAACTTTTTGGAATGATTTAAAAACATTTAAAAAAAAAAAAAAAAAGAAGCTGCAAAATATATCAATATACTGATATAAAGCCAAATAAAGTAGAGACAGAGGGGGGACAACCAACCATATAAAGGTTTCTAAAACCTGCCATTAAAAAAAAAAGTGACTAGAGTTTCGTTACTAGAGGTGTTCAATATTGCACAGCCGCTTCAGACAAACCAGAACTCCCTCTTACTCCAGTGTACCTTTCATATATGCAACATCACTATATGAAGTAACATATATAATAAAGATATATTCATTATAAAAAGGTGTTTAAGCTAAGCAAAAAAAAGGAGTAAGAAGGAAAAACAAATCATTTAAAAAAAAAACAAAAAAAAAAAAAAACACCAAAGCAGAAAAGGAGTGTTTTTCAAAACAATAGAGAAATAAATGTAAGTGTCGATGATGGTAGAAAGGGATAAACAGCCATGTTACAAATTTGGATGTAGAATGTTACAATGACAGAGCACTCTCCACCCGAGGAGAATTCAATGCCCATATTCTTGTAAACCGCATTTTTCTCCACTGGAGTCAGATTGACACAAGATCAATTAATACCAGGTTGTCCTTTTGTTTCTGGCTCAATAGCAAGAACAAATTGATTTATGAAAACTGGTCTTTCTGGACTTAAAACTCTTCTTGCATATTATTTCCACCAGCTTGGTGGAACATCACTCACCTTAAATTACATTTGGCCACTAGTCATTTATAAATGTGTGGACGACAAGTTCACATAAGGCACGTTTCTTAATTGAATTTAATAGTGGTGCTTGCAAATTTGTCATTGAATTAACAGATTAACAGACATAATTGCCTGACTTTTGCTCCTGTATTTGTGCAAGGAGATGTTCATACATCCCATGCCACAATGCATCTCAATGCACTGCCGTAGCTGGAGTTTATTACTGTGCATTCACACAATGTATATATAAAAACTTCATGGAATTTACAGTATCCAAACATTCAACTAGTACCTTTAGGTTAATATTGTGCCATTCTAAGTTTTCATTTGCTTGACCCTTATCCATACGTAACTGCAAAGGATCATGAATAAGTCACTATTTTAGTAAATTAGCAAATCCTCAAAAGTTCCACCAAATTAGCCACTAGCCATTTCGCAGTTGAATAATAATTGAAAAAAAATTCTGAAACAGACATTACACAACGGGGGATTGGGTGCTACCAAATTTCATTTGAAGTGTCACATTTTTGAACCAATTAAAATAGGCTATTTTATGAAGCCTTTGTAATTCTTTTTCAAATCACTGCTGGCAACATTTTCTTCCTCCGCTGCTAGTCCCATGAATTTCTCCCCTTTAAATTTTAACGATGTTGCCATAAAATAAATAATCAGTAGTTATGGTGGCAGCGGGCTCTTTTAATGTCAGTTGCAGGGTCAGAGGTCGTCATAACAGGAAACTCCTGAAAGCTACGTGAAATTAATAGTGTGTGCCCCGACACAGGTTAATAAGGCTTTCCGGAGGGGGCCGTGGGTTTCACAGCTGACACATGGTATCACACAGGGCAGTAAAACACCGGCTCAGGTCCCGTGCCTCTCAGGACGGCTTACCTAAAGAATGCGCAGCTGTGGTTTTGGAGCTGAAGAAGCGGCCCAAGCCTAAATCCCCCAGCTTCACCACGCCTGTGGCTGTTATAAACACATTGGCTGGCTTAATATCTGGAGGAGAAAGAGCAGGTCAGTCAGCCAGACAAAACAAACATAATCAGCAGGGGACACCCCTTATTGGCATTTTTTTTTTGGTGTATATATACACAAAATGTATTTATTGTGTGTGTTTGTTATTGCTAGAACACAATGCATATCATGATTGGCTTCAGTGGACATTCTTCCAAATTCCAGCAGTTTGTTTTTTCCTCCTTAGAAACATTTCCAGGGCACTTGCTGCTCTGCTTCCTCTTATGTAGGGATCAGGATCATAAACAGAACCAGTAACAGCATAGGAAACAAGCTCCACTGCAGATTTATGGGAACATTTTAGACCTAATCGAAATATGGCAGGCGTTTCCCCTTAAGGAGAGTTTATCAACATTTTGATTTGATATTAAATACAAGTTTAAAATGAAAAATAAGATTTATTTTATTTTACAGATTTTTGGGTGTTTCTTCATGCAAGGTATACGTATGAACACAATGAGCTGATAATGAGACCATACAACCTTGATTGCAAACACAGGAACTGGATTAATTATCCCTCAGATGAGAAAAAGAAAATTCAATATTACTTTTATTTAATAATACAGATCAGTCTCTAATATCTGATCCATTCCACCAGCAATAAGATTCACTTCTCCCATCCCATTCTTTCCTCTTTATTTACATTCTGTCTATTTATTACACCTTCAATGTTTTTATTTTACCACAACCTTTTGTCTTTGCTGTAAATTCAAAGAACAGAGCGCACAAAGCAATACGAAATATTTTAAAGTGGAGTTGGGATATCACTGGAAGTGACCATCCTCATCTCCGTATTTGCTTCACTCTATACCCTTCGGTATCAGCTATTGAAGCAAATACGGAGATTAGTAGTGCATTGGAGGCAAGTATAAAAGCACACTTAAACCCACAGAACGTTTGTGTTTGATGCTATGTTCATGCCTGATCATTAACAGAAAAATGCCATACAAGCACATATGCGATCGGACATTCCTTAAATAATGCCGTACGTACGAAATATGCCTGTGTGTAAGGAACTAGACAGGACAAATTAATTTATTTACTTTATAGAATATTGAGAAAATTATAATAGTAGTAGTACTACTATATGAAGGAGACTGTAGAATCTGTCACGGCTTTATCGCATTGAAGTGGTTATAGTGTCTTAAGTCCTTCCATTCAGAGCTAAACAGTTTAATGCTAAATAAGAGTGGCCAGCAGCTCATCTCCTCTGTGCTGCTTGAGAACAGGAATTATTAGCCTGAGCAACAATGGGTGGGTGTGATTGGCTGAGAGTGTCTGCCGACTGATTTCAGTTTATCAAAGCATGTACTTAAAGTATGACTTGGTATAGCTAGAAGGAAGTGTGCAATCTCTGTCTCAGACATACTTCCAGTACGGGCCAGGCTGTGGGTGGCCTAGAACACATATTTAGTGTTCAACTCCGCAAAAAAGGTTTAAACACTGAATGGAGGGACAGTGTGGTCAAAAAGTGAGGTGATACCAGTTTGGCTGTTACCTCTATGCATGACCCGGCGGGAATGCATATGTTCCAGCGCACTGCAGAGCTGCACAAAATACTTCCATACAGTCCTTTCTGGGATCAACCTCTTCTGTTTCTTGAAATGCTGAAATCCAATTAGAAACAGTGTTAATTACAGTGGTTTAAGTGACAGTGGCATGCTTCAATAAAGTAAACGGTAGTAAATTATCCACATATTCAGTACTGCACGTCTAAATAAATTAGTGCATGCATGCAGTTTCTGTACAAGTTCTCTCATAGCATGTGCATGCACAGAAACTTCGGAGGAAGCAAAGTTGCAGGGTAGTTGCGCAAGTAGTTATGGTGAATGAAGTGTTCCTTTAAAATCAGGGAGATAAAAACGAAATTCTTAGCAAGACGTACTTATTTTTTAATACATTGTGTCTAATAACCTTGGATTATGTTTAAATTGTGGGGCTTGCAGGTGAAACATACAAAGCCAAGAAATTCCACCAGGCAAGGGCAGCATAATAAAAGTTTGTAAGAATTAATGAGAAGCAATAACAAGAGCAGAGAAAGGTGCATGTTCCGGTGAGCAGAGAGGGCATTTGGCATTATATTCAGGGACAATAGCTATAGGGATACGGGAGGTTGTGATGTTGTCAAGGCTGTGCTACAATATTCAAGGCAGGACCAAGAGGTGCATGCATTATAGATGTATTTGTGCGTTAAGAAGGTGAAACCGAGAGGGTTCGGAGGAAACATCGACATTAATTTGAAAGTGACTGAATGTGAAGAATGAATGAGCAGATGACCCCTAGCCATCTGACTCCAAGTGTTGAAATTAATGTATAACAGGCATCCATTGCTGTGCGTAGATGCTAAAGGGAAACTTGAAGCATGTGAATATGAAGCAGGTGACATAATGCCAACGAATGGTACCATAAGAGTGCTGAAGATTAGCATGACATGGTATGATAATTCATGGAAATTTGCAAGGAATTTCAGTGTCCACATATTGACAAACAACTTGTAAGAGACGTTGTTTAGGCAGGCAGACATTCAGCATACTTTTACTTATTAATAATGGTGAGCATCAAGCTGATCTGCACTGGACTAGCAAGCCTTCCTGCATACCAAGATATTATAAACATCTAAACGCATACAATATTATATTAAACGCCTTACAGCAATAGAAAAAGTAATGAGAAACAAAAAGCTGAATCCTGCTTTCATAGCTGTACACAATCCAGTTATTGCTCCTGACAGCAGACTTAAGGGTTCTTCTCCATCAACACGTCCTTTCCTGACAAACCCATAAAATGCTTAGAGCGTTAAAAGAACACAATTACTATTAAGCAGATAATCTTATATCACTACAAATATCTGATTTTTTCTTCACTGGTGAGAATTCAGACATGGTAATCTCCAAACCAACTGCTGCCACTGTTATTTTACAATCGCCTCTTCACCTTCCACATCCAATCCATTAATAAATCCAGTTATATGCTAGTCTGGATTACTTCCTTCACGCAACTGAAACACTACGTCAATATGCATTATGTCGGACATTAATATTGCAGTACATTCATAAGTGTGATGGTACATTCCCAGTTGTGGAAGGGTGCTTAACTTCTTAATTTAACATATTTATTAGTAGCTTCAAAAGTCTAGTCACTAACTCCTCCAGAAGAAAATTCAAAAGCAATGAGACATGCTTCACCCAGTTGTCCTTTGAGATCTCAAGTTCCATATTTTCTCAGTTCACAAATCCTTACTCTTAGCTATGGCCTTGCCGGTCAATCTCCAACATGTTCTACCTTAAACCACGCTCAAACACCTACTAAGCCAACCTATTTAGAAAGGCTTAATATTTCAACACACACACAAAAAAAAAAAACTTCTGCTGTTTTCTAGCACTTGTCTTTAACGTGTTGGGCTCCACACGCCCAATTTTCTTCTATTGGCTGAACAGTCATTTTTTAATTTTCTTTACAAATCAGTAAACAGGGGTGGATGTCTAAATACTACTTGAACCATGAGGATTAGAATAATCTGCAAAGTATAAGGATGTAAGGAGAAGAAGAAGCAGAAGAAGATGATTCGGATCCCCCCCCCCCCCCCTCCCCCAATTAACATAACCGATTTATCAATTCATAGATAAATTTATGTATTTAACGTTTTTTTCTAAATGGGTAGAATATTTGACACCTCACTATATTTCACCTGTGAATAATTTTCTCTTCAACTTTAAAGAAGCGGTTATGGATCAGATCAGTGGAAGAGGTGGTGAATGCAGACTGAATGGTTATTTGCCAAATTCTTGGGATGGATATAGACTTTGCAGAAGATAAAACAAGACTCTAGCACAGATGCTCACATGCATTAGGATACAAATGCTTTCTAAATGACTGCAAGAGCAACTGTAATGTTGTTTAGATTCCTTTATCTTACAAGACAATCCCCCATTTTAAAAATATTGAATGATTCCAAAGATAATATAGAGCACAATTACAACTCAAACATTTATTTAAAATAATAATAAGGGGGGAAATTATAAAAAAAAATTATAAAAAAAAAAACAAAAATAAAAAACAGCATCTATATTGGCGTGCAAGCAAATACATTAAAAAATAAATGAGAAATTATAACCTATTAACTGAAAGTTAAGAGTTTCTTGCTGTTGCAACAGTTGAAAGTACGTCAGCAATGCCATACAATGCACACTGAGGTTTAAAGAGGCAGTAATAGTCTTAAACGAGTGGCCATTTTCTGTACATGAACATTTAAGAGGGAAAAGAAATTGCAACAGAAATGTGCATGCAAGTGATGGCCATCATCTATTTCTATAAGAAAGGCTGGTGATAGTTGGACAGAAAGCTAACAAACACAATCTGTTCTTTGCTACTACTTATTAGAGAACAGTAATTTTTCCCCTGACCACCAGAGCATGCCATAGAAAGGAAGCACAGGTTTATTATTCCTTAGATCAAGCATGTCAAACTAGTGGGCCGCATGCCGATTTTAGCCAATTCAATGCTTTCATTTCCCCCTATGGGAAAGCATTGGATTGGCTAAAAATAGGCCATATTGATGATGTCACAAAGGGGACAGAGCCAGCACCTGGAAAGAAGGTGAGTTTTAAACGGGGCTAAAGGGGGGGGGGGGGGGGGCAAGCCACCCTAAATCCCTAAATAGTGGGTTAAACACTAAAGGGTCAGGAATACATGTTTGTGTTCCTGATCCTATAGTGTTCCTTTAAGTCAAAACAATATGGAAAAATATTTTAAATATTAATGGTTTTGATTGATTAAACAGAGTGAACCATAAAATAAACCAATATTGTTGTATGTGCAAACTGAAAAATTCTGAAGGGTGATGATACAGCTCCTGGTGACTTAAAAACACTTTCTAAATTCCCAGTGGTTCTCTCCTTTGAAAAAGTTTACATTGAAAAATATTAAACTGCATCCTGTGTAAATGTTTCTACCCGTGATAGTCGAATTAAGCAGAAAGCCAGCGTGTAGTCTGTGCAGCCCTTCATCTTGGTCACACATCAACCTTGATTTTTCAAACCAAATTTACACATCACAGGATGTTTGATGTCAATAAGATGGAAATCAGCTTGTTAGTGCATGAGATCAGGTCATTACTGAATCAGTCGGCTACACCTATATGCACAAACACACACAGAAGTATAACGGTTTTGTAATTTTGGAAGATGCATACAATTTTTTTTTTTAGGTATGACTATTTTAAAAAGCAGGAAAAAAAAGTTTGATGGAGTTTTCAGGCGTGTTTTGGCGTGGATCAAATCCAATCTTTACAGGGTCAAAAATAAATTGTGGGTCAAAGTTGTAGAATTGGAGCAGCAATAACCAGAAAAACACTTGTTTTTTTCTATTGTGACTGTTCCACTTTAGAACCAAAATCCAAGGATGCACTATTTACTTCCACTTTAGAACAAAATCCAAGGATGCACTATTCACTTACCTATTACTTATCCAAAGCTGTCTTGATGGGTGAGCATGGTCATCTAAGATTTCACAGTTACGTTTTAATGCAGGAAGCAAATCTTAATCTTAAGGTACCCGGCCTTGTAAAAGTTTTTGTCCAAATGATGGAAAACAATTTGACAGCTACACTCTTCCCAATGACTTATCAAAGAAACGCTATAAAAGGGACACTCCATACTCCTAAAGCACTTAGTTTGCAAAAGTGCATATTATTTTTGTTTTAGATTATAAAAAGAAGATTTTAATAAAAATTGGCACTTTTATAAATGAACATTCTTTTTGCCCCTCACCCTTCCCCCACACTGTCAGCCTAGTAGTCCTGTTACTTCCTGGTTTGTTTAGCTCAGTGGAGCTGAACTAAAGAGGAAGCAACTGCCTAGAGCACCTGCCTTGCAAAGACTTCTCAATAACTACATTGGGGTGTCTGTGATTGGACAGCCACAGAAAGTCCAGGTGAGATTAGAAGGGAGTTTGCAAAGGCAGCAGACAAGAGAACTGCACAGTTTCCATAATTAAACACATGTCAGCTTTCATTTGGGGGATATCTACTAAACAGTGATTTTATTATTTTGTGTTTGGGCAGTGGAACGTCCCTTTAATTATTTGAGAAACAAGGGTTAGATGCATTAGCAATAAAATTAGATATTGCTTGCAAAGTAACTCCTAGACCTGCATTTTATTGTTTTACCATCATTTACATAAACCAACAATCCAGAAAGCTCTATGAAGGCAGTGAGAACATTTATTTCTAGTGTATATGGAACCCACAAAGTTTTTACCCAGAAAATTGTAGGTAGATGTACCAGAGATGGCATGCACGTAGAATTATTTACACAGTCACAGCAATAAAGGTTGCAATGTTTTGTTTTTGTTTGTTATGAAATTTAAAAGATGGACAGGCAAATTGAGGCATGTTTTGTCCCATACTATTTTATGATAGCTGACTGAATGTGGAGAAACATTAGGTTACATTTTTATTCTTAAAAAAAAAATGAATAACAAATAAAATTTAAAAAGTTATGTCTGGCAGTGACTGAAATTTGTTAAAATAACATAACAAAGTAGCACTAGATTACCCAGGAGCAAACAACGGATTAGAAAGCATTTGTTTGGTTGTTTATGCAATCTTTATTTAATGAACCCAGTTTAGCACAAAAAACAAAAAACTGTACTTGTAGTGAATTTTCAAAATGAAAGTGAGTAACAACCCTTTATATTTATCAGTATTACACAGATACAATAAATGCATTGTGCTGACAAATCACCCCCTAAAATACAACAAAAACACATATCAATTGAAAGGAACAGAGATTTTCTATATTATTCATCTTTGATTGAAAACTGGGTTTATCACTAGAGTGCTACCCGTGAGGAATTTGAAGTGAATTTCAATATTTAGGGCAATAAAGCTGAATTGAAAAATTCTCCAAGTCAGCTAGATTTTCAGTTTGGCTTTTTTTTGTATAAAATAAGAAATTCACATGGAATTCCTGACAATATGCACTTGAGTGGATAACCCAGCAGCCAGGTTTTTAGTCAGTAATGTGGTAACCAAGCCAAATGTCATTGTAACCGCTATATTGCCGCAGCTGACCACTCACATTAAGACAGGGTTCAATGCACAAGAACTGGGGATATTACAGCTTAATTACAAATGCGTGCAGTGAAGAAGGGATTAAAATAATAATCATAAAAAAACAGAACAACAAGAGTTAGTATGGTAATTAGTAACACAATAGAACACCCAATAATAGATCTTTGGTAATAGAATGCACACATCAAATAAAAAATTTAAAAAGCTGAAATCATGTTACAATAACGCTGTAGCAACATTGAATATCTACAGTAATTATCATTGGGATTTCCAAGAAATTAGCACTTACTGATCAGGAAGATGATAAACATTGAAAACATGAAAATTAAGAAAAGTAAATATTAGAAAGGTTTTACCTTTATCATATTAGAAAGGTCTCCAGCATCTGCTAACTCTAAGACTATATTCAACTCATTATCTTCAATGAAGGAGGCATAGTACTTTATGACATTTGGGTGATTAAGTTGCTGAAAAGAAAAGTGGGGAGGGGGAGAGAAAGTTTTCAAAAATCACATTTCTTCACACAGTATACTTGTAAAAATAGACAGATACAAAACAGCCATTGGATTATGTAGGGTTTCTCAATGTTCTTCCTCACAATGATTAATGGAAGTCAAGGGACTCTTCGATTTTTGTTATTGTAGCCTAAAACATCTTGTTTAGTGATGAACTTAATGTTACAGATCTGGGCTCTACTAAACCACTTTTTTTTTTTGTTTTACACCAAAAATAAAACTAAGTATCATAACTGCATATGTGGAAATTATAATTAGTTTCTCATATTATCCCCAAAAGTCTCTACCATTTTGTCCATGACAAATGTAATTAGCAAAATAGTAACGATGGTCCAGGCACGCAAATTCAATCCAGTGGGCAGAGTTATTGGAGCAAAATCAAAACAACGGCCCTGTTGTGGGCCAAAACATTGTTTCGATTTTGCTCCAATAATCTGCCCACTGGATTGAATTTGAGTGCCTGGACAATCCTTACTTTTTTGCACATCACATTGTGAGGATTGGCCAACCTCAGGCCTGGTTACACCCTGGGATCCAGGAGAGTGCGGTATCCATATTGGTAATTATACATGACAAATTTAATGACCATTCCAATAACAAATGCATTAACGACAGCACACGTATCTTAACTAAAACTAGCAATAAACAAGTAAGCAGATCATGGCTAGAATGATCTGAACTAGTAAAACTGGTTAACAAAAGTTGCACTGTAAGATAAATCATTCTGCGTAAAATATAAGAGCAAAGTCACTTTAATGCAGTTTTATCTAAAGATGTAAACATCTTTCTTCCCTTATTTAAAGATGCTAAGTTCACAGGAGATGTGAAAAGAAGTGGTTCAAAGCCTTGATGTGGCACATGGAAAAGGGGTCCCGCAAGACGAGAGATATAGCTAAAAATCATCAAAGCACACACAAAAAAAAAAAAATTCCCTCTACAAACAAATCTAAGGGGTGCTTCAAATAGTGTTTACCTTAAGGAGGTCAATTTCTTTGATACAGTCTGCTCGTGCCTTGGCATCCATCAAATCAAAAATCTGCAAAGGATGAAATAAAGTTGAACATAGGAGCTATTTAGATAGGCACAGTAAATGTGGAAGCACTCTGGCAGGGTGAATATAATGGCAGCTATTAGATTATGTAAGATGTTATGACAACTTGCAATCCATTTTACCAAAATCAGCACACACAAAAAAAAAAAAGTCTTGTCATTTAAATAAGGGAAGTAAGAAGGTTTCAAACATTTAGCCTTTGTTCCTATAAAATCACTTTCACATAAATCAGTCCTCCCCTACTACATACAATATATAATGTGGTACTCTAAGTACCATAAACACTCAAGGACATTGTAGAGGTTATAGAGCCACATCTGTTGACCTTGGCACCCAAAGACCTTCCCTTTACAGTCACAAAGAAATCTGTAGTGGCTATGGTGCTTAGAGTTTCTCCATAATCATCTCTTTGCTGGGACAAACCAATTACTGTATTTTAATATGATAAACTTGTGAGCTGTCCAGGCAAAGGAACTAGCACACCTTATGGATGGACTGACTGCGTCCCATGTGGGTAACATTATAAAATCTGTTTCAAGTCAAGCTGTCCATACACTGTGTAATCCAGCAACGACAGAGTTAAAAACAACAACAACAAAAAATATTTAAAAAACTTTTACTATGTACTTCATGTAATCGTCAGAGAAATTATGGTAAGCATTTTTTTTCCATTATAATTTAAGTATTGTAAAGTTTAACCCCTTAAGGACCAAAATTCTGGAATAAAAGGGAATCATGACATGTCACACATGTCATGTGTCCTTAAGGGGTTAAACATAATACTGACTGCCTATTGGAGACCATATGTCAAACTATCCTGAAATTCAGGATTGCTTCTAAAAGCCACTATATGGTGTCACTTGCAAAACGTTCATGTTCAACCAAACCTTGCTCCATATCTATCACCTCCTGTGGGCACTTAACTGCATATTTGTCAGAAATGGCCAAACATAACTAAAACGTGTATGAATGACAAATTTCGAGTTTTAGAACTAGATCTATTAACATTACTTTATTTTTTTTTTTTAAATAAACCATTTAAGAACGGTCTCAGAAATCCTCATGAAGATATATACAGTACCAGCGCTTAATTCAAAAGTAGTGTTCCAAAATTCAAACGTGCAAGTGTATGACACGTTATTAAAAATCTTATCTGCTATCTCACTTATATGTGCTACCTTCCATAACACACAAAACAAAAACAACAATGAAAAAAGTATAGTGAAGCACTTATTGAGTGAAAAAGTGAATAATGGTAAAATCACACTTAATATCTTATAAGTGCTGTATAATGGGCTTTTTTGGATACCCAAATAGCCTTCAACATAAAATAAGACCAAAACCTTTTTTACAAATATTTTTGTGTAAGAATGACAATGGAACACTCACATGTTTTAGAGCTGATGAAGCCTTAGGCGAAATGCGTTCTGGAACATTGATATCGATTTGGACATATTTTACTTTGCATTTACTTATACTATGTTTGTATATATTAAATTTGTTGCACTTTGTGCATAACTCTACAATTCGGTTCCTGCATCATTCCAAGGCCCATAGCCATACAAAAGGTGGAAAGTGAGCCTTATCTAGAGGCTCTTTACTTGCGAATACCCTGTTTTATATTGATTTTTACTATAATACGATAATACCAGAGCTTGGTGTGATAGCTCTAAAACATGTGAGTGTTCTATTGTCAATCTTACACAACAATATTTGTAAAAAAGCTTTTACACTATTGGGTATTTTATTTTAACGGATACTGGGGATCAAAAAAAAAAAAAAAAAGGTATTACGTGTAATTTTACTATTATTCACTCAAAAAGCACTTCACTATATATATATATATATATTTTTAAACCCTCATGTCTGGTGGCACCAAATTCGATCTATACATTGGAAACATTTTCACTGCGCTTTTCTAGACAAAGCTGTAAATTTTCTAATATTATTCAACGATCTGCTGGCAGCTGCCACTCAGCCTGGAGAGGCAGACTATGCAGGATTTCAGCAAACATATGCAGATGTTATGCAGATGAATAAGAGATATGGGATTTTGAGCCCAATAAATGCCAGTAAATGAGAAGTCTTGGTGGGATAAGAGAGCCAAGGAACTCATTTTCATATTCTGATTCTGCCTGGTCATTATGCAGATAAATCACGTGATCTTACTCAAGCATACATCCTAAATCCATTCTCTTTCATTACATTTAATTTTAATAATGCAGTTTGGCATTTCTTTGATATTTTTTTATTTTTTTAAATAATGGAATCACTATAGAATTGTGTTTATTTATAAGAAATGAAGAAGTGTGTGAATACCCAGACACAAAACTTTCAGTCAACCAGAGAGAAAAAAAAAACACAAAAAAAACAACATACTCAAATTAAAGCCATTGATTTGATCAGTGAGATTTTTAAAAGTAATAAAATGGGTGGCGCCAAAGCTCAAACCAAACAGTAAAGAATCAATTTAGCAGACCTAAGCTCTAATCAGGTCTTAAATGTGTTTCCGATGATTAGGATCTTCACGTGTTCTTCTTGAAGTACAGCAGGAGTAATAAATCGAAATGTGTGTGTGAGTCAGTATTCCAATAGGAATGAAGTTCCACCCATAAGCAAACGATGGAACTGTAGGATTACTGCGAGGTAGACTTGTTATTTCACTCATGATGTTTATGAGTCAGAGAGGACTTCAGTATACAGGTGTCATCACTATAGACTAACCTAACCAAAGGACAAACCATGTTTTTTTTTTTTTTTTTATTTCCCATCTGGCCTTTTTTCCCCATTTGAAAAACTAATAAATATTGTCAAAAAAGTATTTGAGGGATATGGCAAGGAAGAGGTTCGGGTATGAGGAGGAGGAGGTGGTGGTTAGGAAAAGGTTACTAGGAAGTAGTGACATGAATGAACACACTGATACCCCAAGAACACGTTTTTGCACAAATGCTTAGATTTCATGTTCTGAATCTATAGTAAATACTGTGAGCTTGTAGAGTTAAAATAACACTATAGGGTCAGGAATCCAAATGTGTTTTCTAGACCCTACAGCTTTAAAACCACTATTTTTTAGGTGTCCCACTGTCCCTTTACCCCCTTAAAAAAGTAGAAAACACTTATTCCAGCAGTGTGTGGGTCTGTCCCCACTCCGCCTCCTTGGTGGTCATCAGAATTGACAAACTAATCCAATCTAATACTTTCCTATGGCAAAGCATCGGGTTGGCTGATAGTCCGTGCTGATGTCAGCCAAGGAGGCTGTGGGGGAGGGAGGAGCATCCGAAAGCCGCAATGGCTCACCAGCCTCTCCTCATAGACATGCATTGAATCAATTAATCTCTATGAGGAATGCTCAACATCTTTATGCAGAGCTGCACTGACCCAGGAAGCATCTCTAGTGGCCGTGTGAGTGACTGTCACTGGAGGTATCCCTAGGCAGCAATGTAAACACTGCATTTTATGTTATTTATATAGCGCCAGCTAATTCCGTAGCGCTGTACAATGGGTGGACTAAGACACGTAAGTGTAACCAGACAAATGGACACACAGGAACAGAGGGATGGAGGGCCCTGCTCAATGAACTTACATGCTAGAGGGAGTGGGGTATAGTGACACAAAAGGTATAAGTAGAAGTAATGAAATAGGTTGCTAGAAAAGTATTCACTGAGAACAAAGTTTATTTTTGACAGTTACAGCAGAGGAGTTATTGGGGGGGGGTGAATGAAAACCTGCTAACAGTTTAAATGATATGCTTTCCTGAAGAAGTGTGTTTTCAAAGATTTTTTTGAAGGAGTGGAGACTGGGTGAAAGTCTAACAGAGAAGGAACGGGAGTTCCACAGAAAAGGTGCAGCCCTGGAGAAGTCTTGGAGGCGAGCATCAGATGTGTGAGTACAGACATGGGACATACTTGTGTATTAGGGAGGATAGGTAGGTTGGAGCAGCATTATGTAGGGACTTGTAAGCAAGCACCAGAATCTTAAATTGAGCCCTATATCTAACTTGAAGCCAATGTAGAGGCGGGAGGCGCAGCAGGACAGGAAACTGAGCCTCGCTGCCACATTCATTATATATTGCAGTGGTGCAATCTGGGAACACATAAGACCACTGACAAGGGTATTGCAGTAGTCATGGCGAGAAAGAACAGCATGGACCAGCACCTTAGCTGCGTCTGGTGTTAAATAGAGGCGAATGCGAGCCATGTTTTTGAGATGGAAGCAGCAGGATTTGGCAATCGACTGGACATGAGGGGTAAAGGAGAGGTCGGAGCAGCGAGGTAGAGGTAATGGTGGCGCCGTTGGCTTGGAGGGAGACAGACACGGGAGTAGCAACACTTGAGGGAGGAAAGACCAGAAGCTCTGTTTTGGACAAGTTGAGTTTAAGGAAGTGAGCAGCCATCCAGTTGGAAATCGCAGAGAGGCAGTTATAGACACGAGTCAAGATGGGCGGAGAGAGGACAGGTAGATTTGTGTGTCATCTGCTTATAAATGATAATGTGAGCCAAAGGAGCTGATGAGTTTACCAAGGGAGGCAGTGTAGACTGAGAACAATAGGGGACCAAGGACAGAACCTTGGGGAATGTCAACAGAGAGGGTTGGGGAGAAGAGGCAGAGCCAGAGGAAAAAAATCACTGAAAAAGCACTGGGAGAGGTAGGAGGAGCACCAGGAGAGAGCAGTATCTCAAAGACCTTGAAACATAGAAATTGTTGATGATCAACAGTGTTAAAGGCAGCAGAAAGATCAAGGAGAATTAGGAGTAATTGCCGCGAGATTTAGCAGCGATTAAATCGTTGGATACTTTGGTCACAGCTGTTTCAATAGAGTGACGAGCGCAGAATCCAGACTGAAGCGGGCCAAGCAGAGAGTTAAATTAGAGGCAGTCAGTCAGTCAGTCAGTCAGTCAGTCAATCTCGCATAAACAACTCTCTCAAGGATCTTGGAGGCAATTGGCAGTAGCGATATAGGGCGGTAGTTGGATGGGGAGCTGGAGTCGAGGTTGGGCTTTTCTATGAGAAGGCAGTGTTTACAGCAAAAGCCTGCAGGGACTGACTATAGACACCAGAACAACTACATTAAGCATTGTTCTGGTGGTTATAATGTCCCTTTAAGATTTTTTTTCTTTTTTTCTTTTTAGACCTGGCTAGTAGCTTAGGAATTTAGGGATTTTTAGATCAATATGTAGACCATGGCAATCTGTAAGAAATGCTAATTTATCACTACTGCCCAAGCCATCCTTTTAAGATATTGTGTGCAGTCAAACACATTAGTAAACGTACCTGTACTTTCTTCAAAGCTACAGGAACTCTATCTAGGAGACATGTGGCTCTGTACACTTCACTAAACTGGCCCCGTCCAATCTTCTTCTCGATCTGAAAATTGGCTAGTGTGTTATAGCCCATTTCGGGTCGCAACGGTTTCTAAAAGTAAAAAAATAAAAAATGTAATTCACTCAACAAACATGATTCTTGTAACAATGTTTAATTACAGAAAAATATTACCAACAAATTGTAACAAAAAAAAATGTAAAAAAAAAAAAATAGAAATGTACAGAAATATATGCCAGTTTGGACTGACAAACTGCATCTCATTTACCTTAGCATTGTAATAAGTCTTAATACAATATTAGGAATGATTATTATACATAATATTTTAAAGAGACTGAATGGGTAAAATGTAACAAAAATATATGTGACAGACTCGCCATACATTGTGCAAAGTGTCACTATGCCTGTGTTAATCATTGGGCGGCATCAGCATTATTCATGTTTCGAGAAAGTTTGTGTTTGTCTGGAGCCACATTGCTGCAAAACACAGATGCATAAGGGAAAAAAAAAATTGTAAAAAAAAAAATCTAAACCTCTATTTGTAGTTTGCTTAGCAGATTGTAAACGGTTAAACTTATTTATGCAATACCCACCTCCTGTTTCTGTTAACCTTAAATTGTCAAATTTTGTTTGTAAACACATTGTAAAGCACTGCTGGATACGTTTTTTTTTTCTTTACAAATAATGATAATTAATAATGAAAATGTGTCCTCCTAGTAAATGTTACCTAGTATAACAAGCCAGAATTTTAACAGGTCAGTTGAAAGCTGTTGTGTGTAGCTTATAAAAGCAGATATATCGAGGATGATTTTTTTAAAAAAAATTTTAACAGAATAAATGACATTAATGTCTATAATTCTGCATTTTGCTTTTATAAAAAAAAAAAAATGTTGTGATCTGTTAAGAGATGTAAAAAAGCATTCGGTTTAAGAAGGGTGCATGGTACACTAAAATATACATACAGAAAATTGAGTGCATCTTACAGCACTTTTTGAAAGTTTTGAAGTATTTGTGTGTTACAGACAAGAAGTCAGATTAATATGCACAAGCTTAGACATATGTGTTAAAAGCAAAGGAAAAAATGTGATTAGACAACACATAGCTTTCTTTCCCCCCCCACTTTGAGAGCACATTTGAACTTGACAAAGATTAGCGTGAGTCTCTAAGACACAGTGACAGCAGCATGCTGAGCCCAAAGTCTGGCTAATGTGTTTTGGCATGCGAGTTTGTAATCACACATTTACATATGCAATGACCTATATTTGCATGTCAGATCACACACTGTCTGACTTGTTTAGGGCCGGGCGCCTCCCTGCGAGAGGAGGCCAGAGTGGCTGTCCAAGGCCAGAGGGCCACGGGTTTTCTCTGTTAGATAGGGGCGAAACTGCCTACCCTGATTAAGTTGATGAGCCCTGAGCATTAGACACTTCATTAAAGGTAATCTGTTTAACAGTGGGCAGTGTATGCAAACTTCACAGGCCAATTCTGGCGTCTGTCTCCTCCCTTCCCCCACATTTCACCAACTCTTTCCTTAGAAAGGGCACAAAGGTTGCAGACTGACAGTTTGTCATATCTGTGCTGTCACACGATTTTTGGAAGAGAAAATTGTGCATTACTAAGCCTCTTTATTGTTTATCAGATTCTGGGGCGTGGGTTCCACAAAACATTTATATATTTAATAATCTCCACATTTAAGAAAACCTGTTGTATTTACTTAGGTGCCGTATTTCTGTGGTGCGCAAAGTTTAAATAGACAAAAACACACAACCACTTCCATAAACAAAAGGGGTTTTGCTGGAATATCATATTCTCACAACAATCTACAAACAAACATACCTGGCTCATTTTCAGTTTATGGACCAAAAAAGTTAGGAACTAAATACCTAGTCCTAGCCACATACCTACTTATCTCCTCCTGAATTGTTTTATTAGTATCCTGAACATTTTTAATTAATCTATATTAAATGTAGTCAAAGCAACTCAACAAAATCCAAAATCTTGAAGACTCAAGCAGGAAATACCTAACTATATACACAAAAAGGTAGAATATTGCTCTATTTGACACTATTTTGAAAAATGTAGGAATAGCCTTCTAAGGAGAATGACACTAAATACACCAATTCAATCTGAAGGGTCAAACTCAGCATCTTTTAGAATTCATGCCCATATGCATTTGACTAGAAGTCAAGATTTTGTCGTTGTAAAAATACTGACTGTTGAACCTTTTAGGTTTATCTTCTGACAACAAAAGTTGGTTAAACTGTATCTGAATAGCATAAGTGACACTATACATCATTGGTTCCAGGAATAATTAGAAAGTAATTTGTTACAATGTATAACTTAAGTAAAAGCTACAGATCACCCAGGGAAGAAAAACACATAGCAGTCTTCCAAGCATCTACTAGATCACTTTCAAATTCTCCAGACATTAGTAAAATCTACCATTCTGAAGAAAAATTTAAAATTTTAAAACCGCTAGAAAATAACAAGTATTACAATAAAATTCCAATAAACCTGCTCCAACCGAGCCCAAATTTTAGTTAAAAATACAGTAGATCTGGATTGTAAGACTGCTCATAGAAGCATCCCCCTGTTGAGTTAATGAGGACTCTAGGTTTTCAGCTGAACTCCTAGGAATTTGGCATGAAATTTGGTAGCTCGAAAATCATATCCAGTCCAGCTGTGTGTGATCTCATGAGGAATCCCATTGCTTTCCAATGCGGAGTCCAGGGGCTTTACAGCATAGATCACTTTAGTGAATGCTAGACTAAGTATTTGTGCACTCATCAGATAACCAAGTTGGAAATAAGATATTGAGAAGCAGACGTCTCATTTCCCCTAGGTGAGCATTATGTGGTGGTAGAAAAAGGCTTGACCTGGTAAAACCGGTACATTATTGACATTATTGTAGAAAAATGCAGAGCTAACACAGACACTAATCATCAAAACTTAAAACAGCACTGTCAGCCCCCCCCATGAGGGTGTTATCAAGATGAAAGGTGGAGGTGCTGTTGTGGAGTTCTCCAATTTGTGAGACAAAGGTTCTGTCCATGGAGGCTGCCGCGATGTTGCAAGATCCTCCATAGATTTCAACGTCGTAATCGTGCACATGCGAGAGGGTACAACACTGGTCCAGCATACAAGGAGAATGCAATAAGCTAAAAAGAAGCCATTAGATGAAGATGACAAAGGCATGTGAGACAGCTTCTCATAAGTAAAACATTCCTTCCCCTGCACTCACGGGCAACCGCACTACAAGATGAGCAGTCACCATCAGGGATCTTTGCAAAATATGCAAAGACCCCACAGAGTGAGACAATTTAATGTAGTGGTTTTGGTGAATAGGTTTTTTTCTTGGACGATATAAAACACTTCTGTATCTGAGAAACAGCAAAGTCTACATTTGACAAAAAACACCTCTAGTGGCCAAAAGCCTCCAGATGCAAAAATGCAATCAATGCTCATCTATGACAAAGCATTGGATTGGTGTAGCACAAGTGTCGCCACGTAAGCACTCAATGTCCCCAATACTTCTCTTTGAGAAGCACTGGACTGGAAACAGTTACTCCAAGCACCATGAACACATAGGTGATTCAGTGATCTTGACTTGAAACACAGAGAGATGATTAACAAAAAATCTGTCTCAGGATAGATTTGGAATGGAACTTTTGGATCACTTTTTCTTTATCTTAAATTAGATATTCCGAAATTATTAATCCAGAACAAATTTTATCTAGATAAAGAACAGTTTTCAAGTTATGCTGCCATTTTGGTAATTAAAGGAAACCTACAGACCCAAAGATATATTTTTTTTCGTACTGTAGGTCCCCTTGTATCACAGTGACCACTGTCAACCCTCCTTTGGTGGTAAGAATTAACAGTAAAGATTTCTCACTGCATATGTAGTACAGAGACGCCTCTGCTCAAGCCACTAGCTCCGTCTCCAAAACGTCAGCATGCCTACCGACATCTTCCACAATCTCATCCAATCCAATGTCTCTCATATGAACGCACCAGTGAATGAGACACACATGCAGGGCCAAATACCACACTCCTCAAATCAAATGCTGCTACGAGCTGCAGTTGATTGCAGGACAGAGGTTTGACTCCGTTCTGGAGTCAATGCCTAAAGAGGATTTCTTCCTGGTGTATTTAACATTTAATGTAAACGTTGCGGTTTCAACAAAACAGGAAAGTTTTACATTGAAGGGTAAAATAAGTTTTTTGTTGTTGTTGTGGTGACCCAATGGACTGGGTAATGTTTGAATCCAATGAACTGGGTATTCCTTAAATCTATGACTTTCTATGGACACTTTATTGGAGGTAAAGGACTCTCAATTACATCCCTTTGATGGGTCATCATTGTATTACGTTTGCCCAGTCTTCTATTTTGGTAGCCAAAACCTGTAAACAGATGCAAACTTTATTTGCAGGCTAGTATGATCTTTTTGGAGAAGCCTTTATAACAAAGAGCTAGATTTTCAGGCAGGGCTCAGTTTTAATTGTCTTGCCTTTGGCAGGTGGGAATTGAGCCCTGGCAAGGGAGTTCAGATTGTATGCTTTGACCCCATACCACATCCACTTCTATCCTAAAATGTTTTCACACATCCCACCAATATTGTAAAATATCTACAGGCAATACCAAAGATTTAAACAAGAGGGAAAACCAATTATGGCAATTAGCACAGTATTTACTTATTTCTGAGCATTCCAACTCAATCATTTTGGTCTGGATAGTTTGTATGGGGGGGGGGGGGGGAATAGGGTTGGAGGGGTCCAATAGGAATGGGAGAACGTGCAAGTGCAGATAGGCTTATGTGCATACGCGAGCCAGTGGAAATGTGTGTGGAACTACGAGAGGAAAAGTAAACCGTATGGTTGAGCTGTGGGGGTCCAAAGGGGTGTTTGGGCAGACCGAACGATACCTTGCCAGTCAATACCCACCCCCGTATAAGTCAGATTAGATTATAAAATGCTAGGATCGGTTTACTGCTAACCTGAATCAAAACAGCATGGAAAACTTGGAAGAAAAAAACCCCCAGGAATTCTTAGACTAACTAAAACAGCAGGGACTGCCTTATTAGTTATGTCAGCTTAGCATGTTGTTATTACTAGATTATGTTTCTATAACATACACACTGTTCTTGACATGCCACATATTGTGTGGGCATCCTCTCATGCTTATATGTTCTCTTGTTGTGAACATGTCATTCTATGCTTGAATACTTTTCAATGCAAAAACAAAAATGTAAAAAAACAAAACAAAAAAAAAAACACAACACAATCTGTGATGTTACTTGCCCACCTGACTGCCAACAAATCAGCTTGCTTCCATCTCAGGGTGATTGTCAGCAGCGACCCAGGGTCCCTCCTGTTTCCAGTGCGTGGTCTTCAATCTGCATCACACCACCCCTTACCACTACCACTCCTATCCCCTTGGTACCCCTCCCCATTCTATTTATTGCTTTATATTTATGCCTTTTTTCCCCTTTTCTATCGCTCCATTACTCCCTCCTATTCTCTCTTACCCGGTTCTCTACTTCTCTGCTTTATTGTTCTGTCTTTCCATAATTAACTAAACGCACTTTCCGTCTCTCGTTGCAATGTTCCCACTATTATGAGTAAAGGCCACTTCCCTTCACTTTTGCAGGTATCCTATGAACATAGCTTACCGGGAATTAGAAAGTAGTTCGGCGGGGCAGGGGGAGACCCCTTCTAGACATTATGGAACAGGTCGTCCAGTCGATCAGATGAAAGTTAAATAGACACTGGGGTAAGAGACGGCCGGGTCCTATCCTGGGGCTTTTATGAAACATGAGCACGGGGGATTCATGTACCTACAACCTGTTGAATATGAGAGATCTGATAGCTCCACAACCAGCCCGATTAGGCCATCCTTCAGTCATCTGAATTATGCATATCGAGACCACCATGTTGATATAAGCAAAATATTTAGAGCATTTTCATACTCTAGCATATAATAGTGGCAACACGGAGAACCACGGATGGTAGAGATGCTCCTGTGTTTCATGTCTCGGGGGTCGCCCTGTCTCACGAGGCGCAAAACTCAGTACAAATACAGCAGTTTGTCTGTGCTCTATATTATTGTGGGATACATTTCTGATTGCAGTTCTAGAAGTTGTTGGCCTATAACCATATGTTACACCTTCTATAATGAGACGTCTTTAATGTACCGGTTATACATTCTTTGCACTTCTATTCTGAAATATTTAAAAAAAGGGATTGGAAGCAAGCTGACTTTTTTCTTTTTGTCAGTTACTAAAAGCCGTATGCATTACACCTCAAATGCTCAGATCACCTTTGCAAAGAATAACTTAGTAAAGTTTAATTCATGAAACGGAGAACAAGTTCTTTATGCACTGTACAGAATGGTATTTCAACAAACATATTCAAATCAAAAGTCAGCTCCCAACAAGTTAAAGGGATCCTATACTTTCCTGGCACTATAAGGTTAATAGGTTCCCCCCTCCCTCGCGACTGAAGGGGTTGAAACCCCATTCAGCCACTTAACTGAATCCAGCGCCGATGTCCCTCGGCGCTGGGTCAGGCTCCGCCTGTCACGAACGCACCCTACTTTAAGAGCGTGCGTGATGTAGTTGGGGTGGTGAAAGGGTTCACTATTTGTCTGCACTAGACCGGAAATAATAATAAAAAATCCCCTTAACATCACCCACACTTAACCATAATAATATAAATATTACTATTTTAACGCTGCCACAACCAAGACAATTTATAAATGGGGTGCCTTGTTCCCCCAGGTAACTTAATAATAAAAACCCACCAAATAAAACTTAGCACAATATGTATGTTATTGAAAAACACTAATTAGTCTCTTCAGGTAACGCGATTCTTTACTAGACAAAGGCAGAACTTTATAAAAGAACATTTATTATGAGCAAAAAATTGTCTGAGTGCATACACAAATATAGATGAGAATCAAATTAGTTACACCAACAACAGATAAAAACAAAAGGGATAAAATAACAGAAGTCCTAATCACTTACCCCTTAGGTTTTCAAAGTAAAACTTCTGCCCAAGGTGTCTCTGGTAAGGTAGATGGTGACTCACTCAGAATTAGATTCTGGCCCCCAAGCAAGTACAATACACACTTCAGTATCATTAGATATATACCCTGTGGATTATCAAGCCTTGCCCAGAGGTGGATAAAAGGCATGCCTATAGTAACTATAAGTAACCACCCCCTTGTGTTCCAGACCAACATCAATACAAATGGAAACATGTGGTTCTATCTCCTCTTATGTACTTGCATCTATGAATTTGTTTTTCAATCCATAGATATGTCACACTCCTTACTTGTGACCCACTATAGCGGACATCACAACCCCTTCCCCTATGGTTTAGTTACGCAAATCATGTTTGGGCTTGATTAGAAGATTGTACTTGTCCCATTCTAAATATAATAAAAACGAGGCTTAATTATTAATCTGTAGGTAAGTAGTAATGTTTCTTTTGGATATGATACTGGAACAAAGGGCCAATGGTCATTAACATATCAAAGGACCCCCTAAGAGGGAATCTAGACATATTACAAATTAGAGAGTTAGTTTATATTTAAACCAGACTTCCAGGCCACTTATGTGTGACTTCTCACACCTTGCAGAGCCTTTGATTAATCAAAGGATTAATCCATATGGTAAACCATCTGACCCATTTCACATTCCTATGCAATTTACATTACCCCTTCTGTCATCTGACCTCTGCCAAATGGGCAATTTATATATGCACTACATAAATTACATTAAATGGCAATATTCTATAGTGCAACAATGAATTATGCACCCTTGACATGACAGCACCACGCACCTCCCCCACCGACGTGCATTAGACCTCCCCCCCATAGGGAAGCATTATTCAATACTTTCCTATGTGGAAAATCTGATGCTGGAGGTCCTCATGCAGAGCGTTAGGACGTCCATCGTCAGATAATGAACCAAAAGTCCGTTTGGATTCCGGAAACCCTCTAGTGGCTGTCTGGTAGACAACCACAGAGGGCAGACTTAGAGCTGCAACGTAAACATTGCCGTACTCTGCATTTAAACATTTCAATTAATATTAAACATTCTTTTTTTCTGTGGAATTTTAGATTTTATAAAGATTTTTTTTTTTTTACCTGCAAGGATTTTTCCCCATTATTTGAGTTTATCTTTTTACAATCTGTCTAGTTTCACTGCATACTTTGGTATCCTTTCAAAAGACTAAATAAACCTTCTTTAGGGAGAGCAGTCTCCAAACTATTTATTTGCATTTTTTTTTTTTTTTTTACACAGCCCTAGAGCAATGAATACAGGGGTTGAGTAAGACATTATGTCAATCATGCAATGAAAATAGAACTCCAAGGTGGGCAAGTCCACATATGATTAAACAAGCAGAAAGTCTTCCAAGAAAAATGGGAAAACAAAACAAAAGAAAAAAAAAACCACACCAAACCCTTTTTATATATGGACATAAATGTACATACAGTGGATAGCCTCCCTTCCCCAACTTACCTGTGGCTGGAACGTAGTGACAGGTTGTCCTTGCATGGCCTGACACTGCTTCTCCATCCTGTCAGTAAGACGCAGGAACCTCAAAGCTCTACAACAGAGCACAAACAACCAGTATATAACACTTTATATAATGAATACAATATTTACCCAATAAGAAGTATTCTTCTTTTACCATTTGGGGCTAGGTATTAACAGTGTAATGACCACGAAGCAGGGGTCGTATGACATCTCTAGATGACTTTTATACGCATTGGGGAATTCAGAACATAGATCTCAGTCTGTTAAGGGAGAGGAATTATAGGGCCTCTTTATGGAAAAAGGAGAGTTGTTTCTGGTCTCCTGTGGTGTGACAAACATTGCAGATGTTGCATGATTCATAGTATATACACAGTGATATCAAACATCACAACATTAAGGGAGGACCAACTTCAATTCCATCCTTTGCCAAGGGACTGAGATGTAGGGTCCGACATCCCAACTCATGATTGCAGTCCGAAGACACCAGAGTATATTTCAAAATGTGGAACAGGAATATAATTTTTTTTTTTTTTTAATTATACACTTATATACGAATACCCAATGTTTAGCATTAAAGGAATCCTTTTGTTGAATAATGAAAGTAATAAGGCACCACTTACCAATGATGGATCTCATGTCAGTAAAAACATTGAGATAAGTGACAATCCTGGAATTTATGGAGGCTATATCCCTCTAGCAGCCCCCCCCTCCACTCCACTCCACTCCACTCCCCAACCCCCACATATACAAAATATTTAAGCTAGATAGATGTCAAATAATTTGTGTTTTGTTTTTTTATTTAATATCTTTATTTCTAAGTACCATCCTCCCATTGTAATGGAAAATACATTATAGCAAATCTGGCATTCCAAAGGGTTTAAAAGGTTCAAGCTCACATTTTAAATCTGAAAAAAATATATAACAAAATTATTATTTTTAATATTATGTTAAGTTTTCCCCTACATTTAACAAATTACATGTGAGGCCTCTATAATATAATTAAATGAACAAGTGCCAAAGCCACTACATCTAAATGTATTGATTTTAGTACATAGATGCGGTTACTTTTATGAGATTATATAATACATTAATCTTTTTGAGAGAGAGCGCAATGTTTACATTTGGCTAAAAACATATCTCTTGCTTTTAGGGGTGATTCCACCTTCAGATCCTGAATTTCATAGGTCACATAAGGAATCATCACACACAGCAAGATGCTACTGAATGCACAGGGAAACACTGGATCCAAGCAAAGGAGTGTCAGATCACTGGCACTGGGGAGGAAATAAAAAAAAAAAACACCCTTTTATCCTATGACTGGGCACCTCTTTCTTTGTTGCGGTCACAGTTATAAAGCTTTTTTGCAAAAACAAACGCAAACAAGAATGTAATGCACACACTAAAAAAGAGGGAAAACTTCCTGCAGGGTTCTCCAGAGAGGGAGGACCAATCCCTGAAAACATCAAATGGAAGAAAAATATCCAGTCGCACCTAAGGTTTCTTTTAAAAGGCAGTCTCTCTATTTGAAACAAGAAATTGGAGACAACGTTACGGCTACTCGCTGAGCCTTTACCAAGTCTGACTTGATAAAAGCTCAGAGAAGAGCCGAAACGTTGTCTCCACAAAAAAAAAAAAAAAAAAAAAAAAAAAAGACTGCCTTTTTAAAGGAACCTCAGGTGCACCTGGACATTTCTTTTCTTCCACAGTTATAAGCTTTGCCCTTCGCACCTTGCATATGGAAAGCATACAGAGAAGAGGGAAATGAAACAAGGTTTCTGCAATGTATGCCCTCAATTGCAATGTATGCCCTGCTGGTGCCAGGACTGAGCTAGGTTGACGCAATGCAATCGGCCTCCCCAACATGATGATGATTCCTCTTCCTCATCTAATCCAATGAATAATGAAGCTCTGTAGACAAGAAGCACATGATATGCTCCTCTAATTAAATAGTCTCTATGAGGAGCATTAAGAACAGACTGACTGTTATAGCACGGAAGCACCCTCTAGTGGCTGTCAGGCAATACTTTAAAGTGCAGGAATAAAACCGCCAGTGGAAATGCCCTCAGGCCACTTGTGTAGCAAATGTCGAGAGTCATTTTAATACTGTAATTCTTTGGAAAGTGAATGTGCTCTAAATTATGATCCGTAACACTTCTCAAAGGGTGGGGTGATAAGAGTTTGGTCCTACTATACAGGAATGGATTCTAAATATAAACAAAAATAACCCGACCAAAAAATTAATAAATTAAATGTTTAAATATCCTCTAGGCTGTGCCATCAGCATTTCCATCTACGTCGCACAATTCCTAGTAGTCTTGTTTGCTTGTTACATGTGTTGTATTGTTTAGTACTGTATATCAAATTATACAGCAGCAGGGGCTTACAATGGATGCACTTGGACTCAAGCTCTCTAGTGACACAGAATCAATAAATCGACCATCAATAACTGACTGCAGATTTATGTGGAAGGCCTGACCCATGCAAGTAGTCTTCCATTCAATATCACAGTTCTACTTCAAGACTAACTGACTTATCTGAAAGTGCTCGCCGGAGTGAACCTCCACAATGCATTCAAGTCAAGGGGGACATCGTCCCATGACTGGCACAAGCAAGGCTAGGGTTTTAAAAACAAATACATTGCACAGGGACCAGAATGTACCGCTTATATCTCACACTGACAGGAGAGATTTATATGAAAGTTTTGTGTTATACTTTGTTTTTTTTAAGTGCAAATTGCATACATCACGGCTGACTCACAGAAACTCACTGTAATAAATATTTAAACAGAACAAGTAAAAACTGAATAAACAAATTTCACACAGGGAAGAAAATGGCTCAGCAGCAAAATGTTTAACACACAATTACCAGTGGCAGGTCAATTAAAATGATTTAAGAGATGAAATTGTGTTGTGGGTGAAGCAGCACAGAAAGCAAAGGAACCATATCATATAGTAAAGGCATAAAAAGATCAGTGAGAAGGGGATTCATGCAGCAGGATCTTAAATAGACTGAAGGGCAGCAAACCAGATAAGCATGAGTGTAGGCGGTACGTTAAACACACAAACAAGCTCATGGCCAGGCCTTTGTCACATCAAATTTCATTTTGTCAATGAGACATTAGCCCAGGGCTTGACAAATTATTATTTTTTTTGAATCTAGGAGCCAGCTAAAAAAAAGTTAGGAGCCAGATTTTAAAATACAATTCTTAAAAAAACATGATAGTCACCAGGACCACTACAGCTAAATGTAGTGGTTCTGGTGTCTATAGTCTGTCCCTGCAGGTTTTTCAATGTAAACACTGACTTTTCAGAGAAAAGACAGTGTTTACATTGCTTCCTAGTGACAGTCACTCAGACAGTCAATAGAGGTGCTTCCTGTGTCAGTGCTGCACAGTGTGCAACACCTACATTGAGTTTCTCTACGCTCTGCATCGAGGCGCTGAACGCTCCCCATAGAGATGCTTTGAGTCAATGCATCTCTATGAGAAGATGCTGATTGGTGCAGCGTTTTGCAGCCAATCCTTTGGCAAGCTTGATGAGGCAGGGCCAGTCGAGGGGAGACCAGCACGTCATGGTGGAAAACAAATGTGAGTAAAGACAACATTCCCTTGCGAACAGAAGGGGTCTGGTAACCTAAACACACACACCATGACAGACAGACCCATACCCACACACACCATGACAGACAGACCCATACCCACACACACCATGACAGACAGACCCATACCCACACACACCATGACAGACAGACCCATACCCACACACAGACAGACAGACAGACCCATACCCACACACAGACAGACAGACAGACCAATACCCACACACAGACAGACAGACAGACCAATACCCACACACAGACAGACAGACAGACCAATACCCACACACAGACAGACAGACAGACCAATACCCACACACAGACAGACAGACAGACCAATACCCTCACACACACACAGACAGACAGACCCAGACCCACACACACAGACACACCAATACCCACACACACACACACACACACACACAGACAGACCCAGACCCACACACACAGACACACCAATACCCACACACACACACACAGACACACCAATACCCACACACACAGACACACCAATACCCACACACACACACACAGACACACAGACAGACCGATACACACACAGACAGACAGACCAATACCCTCACACCCACACACCCTCACACAGACAGACCCACACACCCTCACACAGACAGACCCACACACCCTCACACAGACAGACCCACACACCCTCACACAGACAGACCCACACACCCTCACACAGACAGACCCACACACCCTCACACAGACAGACCCACACACCCTCACACAGACAGACCCACACACCCTCACACAGACAGACCCACACACCCTCACACAGACAGACCCACACACCCTCACACAGACAGACCCACACACCCTCACACAGACAGACCCACACACCCTCACACAGACAGACCCACACACCCTCACACAGACAGACCCACACACCCTCACACAGACAGACCCACACACCCTCACACAGACAGACCCACACACCCTCACACAGACAGACCCACACACCCTCACACAGACAGACCCACACACCCTCACACAGACAGACCCACACACCCTCACACAGACAGACCCACACACCCTCACACAGACAGACCCACACACCCTCACACAGACAGACCCACACACCCTCACACAGACAGACCCACACACCCTCACACAGACAGACCCACACACCCTCACACAGACAGACCCACACACCCTCACACAGACAGACCCACACACCCTCACACAGACAGACCCACACACCCTCACACAGACAGACCCACACACCCTCACACAGACAGACCCACACACCCTCACACAGACAGACCCACACACCCTCACACAGACAGACCCACACACCCTCACACAGACAGACCCACACACCCTCACACAGACAGACCCATACACCCTCACACAGACAGACCCATACACCCTCACACAGACAGACCCATACACCCTCACACAGACAGACCCATACACCCTCACACAGACAGACCCACACACCCTCACACAGACAGACCCACACACCCTCACACAGACAGACCCACACACCCTCACACAGACAGACCCACACACCCTCACACAGACAGACCCACACACCCTCACACAGACAGACCCACACACCCTCACACAGACAGACCCACACACCCTCACACAGACAGACCCACACACCCTCACACAGACAGACCCACACACCCTCACACAGACAGACCCATACACCCTCACACAGACAGACCCATACACCCTCACACAGACAGACCCATACACCCTCACACAGACAGACCCATACACCCTCACACAGACAGACCCATACACCCTCACACAGACAGACCCATACACCCTCACACAGACAGACCCATACACCCTCACACAGACAGACACATTATTGCTTGTATTGATACCTGTGGGGAAGTGCAGGCGGGCGACATGCCTGGGGATCGTTCAGGTTGGCAGCAAGTTGGATGATTATGGTGGCAGGCGGCATGCGGGGTGGTCATGCAGGGCAGACAGCTGGCTGCATGAATAGTAGGGTGAATGTAAAGTGTCTACTCTGCTCTGCTCCCCCGCCCTCAAGCACCGCTTAGTGAAACCGGGTCTCAAGCTGCATGTGAGGGAGCAGATTCACGCTCCCTATTCACGCCTACTATTCACGCAGTCACCCCTGCCCACCCTGCAAGCCACCCGCCTCGGCGGTAAGGAGCTTGCATATTCCAGGCGCCAAGGCAAAATTCCTAGGCGCAATGGAGCCTGGGATTTGTCGAGCCCTGCATTCGCCCATCGATGTAATAAGGTGGACAACTTGCCAATCACATGCAATACAGCAGGATCACCAAGAGAGGCAAAAGACAAACCTTTCCGGAGCATAAGTAGATAATGCAGATTGTGCATATACTTAAAAACACAAAACAAAATTAAATTATATAGTCTGGCTTTTGGTGGTACAGTCCGGAATTTAGGGGTCCCTCTTCCGCTATTCTGATTTAAGACCTTGGTGACCCACATTTAGGAAAAATGGAAACAGTTTCCATGGTGACTAACCTATACAAACGCACACAAACCGTACATATAGTTCTAAGATTAGAAAAACATGATGCAAACTGCCAAGTTATTTATTTTTAAATAGAATTCCTACAAATATTTATTAAATAGAAAAATATATATCTCAACCACTGGTCTAATGGTTTATTTTTAAGGTCTCCAGAAGCCCTCAATGACATTAAGTATCCCTTATTACACAGTACATACATACTCGTATTTCTCATTCCATACGCCTACACTAGTTTATACAAGCTGCCGTACAGTGCACCTCAGCTCAAAAAGACTTGTGAAGAACATCTTCCAGCATTTCATTGGATTTTTATTTTTTAAGGAATATCATTTACAAGAAATTGATTCAGCGTATTCATGTTTGTCCAAGGCAAAGACAGAAATAAACACATCGCTTCATCCTGACATAGTGAAATCCAACACTTCAATTACATTTTTAGTTCAAACACACACTCCCTGCCTTGCTATGGCTATTGTTATAACGATCAGTGGAAAGTGCACATTTATAGCTCTTCAACACTTGCTACTTGCTAAGAAGGGTGTCATATTAATGGCAAGGCACTGTATAACAGAGGCTAAAGCCGTCATTATGGCAACAGAAATCTAACTGCTTGGGAGTAACATGGGTTACTGCAAAATGTTTAAAAAAAAAAAAAAAAAAAGGTTACAGATCAATTGGGATCACAGGTTTTATAGTGTAAAAAAAGTTTCAAGTCTGTTCAAGAGTTTGATCTTTTCTATGGGCTCAATCATTTTACCATGGCCACCTGTGCTCCCGTGAGGCGATCCTAAAAATTGGTATTGGCAATTTTAGGTAGATGTACTTGAAAACAAACTGAATTCAATTCGGATAAATGTATTGGCAATGTGCAGTTTTGACAGATCCAATACTCCAATAATAAATAAATGTATAAAAAAACAAAAAAACAACAACATGATTAGGGACAGAGCAGAGTATTCAATGACCTAATGACTGGACAAAACGCCACAAGTACTCGTTTTGTGAGCACTGGAGCCCCTTGTTATGGAATACAAAGTAATATTAAAAGGTGGTTGGTAGCCATATGCATGTGAGTGTAAATTTACAAGTCATAGCACAGTGTGCATGTGGGTGTGACATTTCAAGACATACATAAGCTATACCCATGCATCGACCAGCATTGTCAGCCTTCCACCATCAAAATGTCCCTATACAAGGCACCCCAGTCAGATTGCTTAACTGGACCAAGAAGCCACGTCTTCGTCTTCCTCTCACTTCATATTTGGACATATGGCATTCCTGTACACCAAAGCGTTCAGGCAACTTAATGTCACTTAACATAAACGTCTTGATACAAGTGTCAGACATGCATTACAACACCTAGCAACCAAGTCACTCTGGCAGAGAGGTGCTTTCTAGATTACCATTGCTTACGTTGACACAAGTAGCAAATTGAGGAGGAATTTATCTGTAACATGTAAGTAATTTCATTCTACACTGCTGCAAAAGAAGCATTTAATACATAGTAATAACAAGTAATGGATAAGTAATAAGTGAATGACAAAAAAAAAAAAATATATATATATATATATACACACACACACACACACACACACACATAGCATAACCAAGATAGATCACTATAGTGGTTATGGTGCTTGGAGTGTTCCTATACTTCTATCCCGGTCTTAAAAAAGTTACTTGACAGATCAAGCCTGCAGGGTCCGTGGCACACTCACCAGAATTATTATTTTTTATTATTATTATTTTTGTTATTGCTATGATCATAGCAAATATGCACAGATCTATTCTGAACACTCAGAATGTAATAGACATTCATAAAATGAAGTGAAAAAAATGATTACATTATAAGAAGCATTGGACACACTTCTACCTATGTTACAATTAACTAGCACCCCTCTAGTGTTGATTTACCACACACTATGGAGAATACTATTTGATAAAGCCCAAGACTACAGGCAAGCTTTCAAAGATGCTCAAGTAGGAGAAAACCAAAACAAAAAAACTTAAATATTCTGCTAGCACAATGAATATATAGAATTTTGTTCTTTAAAAAAGCATTAAGTCCTACTGATCAAGAAAGGCACCCTTTACTTAGCACAACATTAATTATATAGAAGCGGCAAGTATGCTAGCAACTTTCCTGGACTGTAAGCTATCTAGTTTGGCCTCATATCTTTTAGGATTAACTGAAAAACAGATTTGTTGAAATAGTTGCTACTTAAAGGACCACTATAGGCACCCAGACCAATTCAGCTTAATGAAGTGGTCTGGGTGCCAGGTCCCTCTAGGATTAACCCTGCCTGCTGTAAACATAGCAGTTTCAGAGAAACTGCTATGTTTACCTATGAGTTAATCCAGCCTCTAGTGGCTGTCTCATTGACAGCCGCTAGAGGCACTTCCGCGCTTCTCACTGTGATTTTCACAGTGAGAAGACGCCAGCGTCCATAGGAACGCATTGAGAATGCTTTTCTATGGACTGGCTGAATGCGCGGGCGGCTCTTGCTGCGCATGCACATTCAGCAGGTGAAATCAGAAGAGGGAGGAGTGCCAAGGGAGCCCAGCGCTGGAAAAAAGGTAAGGTATTAACCCCTTCAGCGCCATGGCAGTGTGACCCTGAGGGTGGGGGTACCCTCAGGGCACTATAGTGGCAAGAAAACGAGTGTTTTCCTGGCACTATAGTGGTCCTTTAACTCCTTAAGGACATGACATGTGTGACATGTCATGATTCCCTTTTATTCCAGAAGTTTGGTCCTTAAGGGGTTAATAACTCGGCACATCCTGTAACTAGGATTTACACAAAAAATAAAAAAGTGTATAACATGTGAAGTATTTTGGAAAACCAATCATGTTTCTTGAGGACAAATTTAATGTGTGTGTGTAAAAATTATATAATGTAGGGGGGCGGGGCCTGACAGCCAAGGTGGCCGGCCGCACAATCTGCAAGCTCCTGCCATAACGGGCATAATCCCGATAATACCCACGGAATTGCCTACGTTGGCGGCATAAGGTGGCCGGGGACCGACTCACGACGACAAGAGCTACAGAATGATACCTCTCCGGAGCCGATGCGATACAGGAAGCCCAATGCCGACCATGCGGCCTACACCAGAGCGGGGCCTGAGGTCCGGGGGAGGCTGTCGATCCCCCGGCGCGGGCCGCGCTTCCAAGCATGAACGCATCACAGCCCTGCTTTCCCCCCCTCTGGACCGGCGGGGGACATCCCGGTCCAAGCTGGGGATGAATGCCCCAGCACCAAAACCTGATCACGCGAACAAAACTACGATCAAACTGGATAGCGAAGGCCACACCAAGATGGCGACTCAAATACAGCCCAAGAAACAGCGCATACTTACCTCCGCACACATATGGGAGTTCTGCGATCGGCTCCGTGCCATCCTCTGGAAGCAGCTCAATACCCGGAGACAGGCCTTCAAGCTGGCGATGAAAGAGGCGACGGATGGGAAACCCCCTCGTGGCTCCGGAGCGGCCCCCCGAGGTGAGCAAAGCAGAAGACCGGCATGGCAGGGAGCGGCGCCAGGCTTGCAGGGCACTAACCTCGCGCCCCCACGCTCCAGAGCGGGAACCGCCAGCGTGCACGATCTACCTCCCTGTCGACTGCCCAGGCAATCCCGATCAAGCACAGTGCAACCAAGCACACAACAGCCTACAACACAAGTCACAACGCTGACCGGGAAGGCAGAGAGGATGGTAACCGGCAGGCACAACAAACAGAGGGTCCAACCACAACCCACAGGAGGGGGCCCGAGCGGACTGTCCAAGGACCTACGCAGCTTACGGCCCGACCGACTCCCAACCTGGCGGGAAACCCAAGAGGCCTACACACGACTCCAACGGATAAGCAGAATAGGCGTTGGCTGACTACAGTCACCACGGTGGACTGAGACGGAGACACCCCGTCCAAGCAATGGAGAGGGACCTGCGCAACATTATGGATTCAGTATTATGCAGCCCCATGGTTTTATTTTTTCTGTGTTTTCTAAATTTTTTATACGCTATATTTTTCCTTCTGTCTTGCCTATAAGTGCCTATAAATATGCATATGGTGCTCAAATAGTATTTGCAGAGCCGATAAGCGACTATCGCCTGCGCCCCTTATTATGGGCACAGTTAGACTGAACATTTCTAATAACACCTGACTAAACACTAACAGATTTATACCCTATATTTCACAACATACTAGATGTTAAGAGACCATTGCCTGTTCCTCTTATTCTTCGCACAGATAGACCTCGCATACCTCAAACTAAAATGGTATAACTACTAAAAATGGTATAACTACTCTAACAGTTTCATATCTGGTACCTTGCAATGTGCTAAACGTTATGCGACTCTTACCTACCCCTCCTATTGTTCGCACAGGTAGAACAATCTTGGTTTCTACTCGTTTACCCACAGACCCACGCTTTGCGTATCACTGTTGTTTTATAACATAAAAATGTGCAGATATACTACTTGCCATGTTTGAAAATGTTTGTTTGATTATGCGTGTAATTGCTGTTGTGGCAACACACGTGCGTTGTTAAAGCATGCACAACAAACAAAGAATTAAAAAAAAAAAAAAAAAACTATATAATGTATACAATTAAAGGACATGTCAATCAACAGACTGATTTTAGACTATGTAATGTTGGCCAATCACAAAAGCAGCCAACCAGTAATGGCAAGTGTATGTTGAGAGAAAAGAAAAGCCTGCAAAAAAAGGAACTAGATGTTTAGAGTTCAAGTTGTGTGTATCCACTTTTAGCGAATAATGATCAGACCACACACGGACAAATTAGAGGTTATGTTAGACAATAGATGTTAGGACAGATAAGAGCGTACACATTGCAACAGAATTCTAAATGTCAGAACTCTTTTTCTGAAAGTCAGGGAATGTCCCAATGAAATTAAAATATGAGTGTCACAGGGGATGAAAAGTTACCACCTGAGCCGTGCGTATAGGCGGTCTCTGCATGATCTGGTAGTGCAGACAGCTTAATTGCACACATGCTCTCCCACACAGCCATCTTGACTGACTTGAGAATGTCACACCCTCATGGCACTGTGAATCAGAATAAAGCAAGTGAAAAGGTCTGCTTGTGTGCATTTAAAGAAAATGCGCACATCTCCACAGCAGAAGAGCTCCGCCAATGAAAACTGATTACTTGCACCATAACCACTATAGTAGTTATGGTGCTTAGAGCTCTCTCTTAGAGCTCTCTTAATCAAGTAATTAACTTGCAGAAGAACGCAGAAAGTTTACTAAAATGAAGCATACATATTGTGGTACATGGTGTAAATGCATTATTTTTTTCTCCACAAGCTCATTCACTTTGCCATGCACTTTAGTTGTACAGTGAGGCGGGGAAAGTATTTGATCCCCTGCTGATTTTGAACGTTTGCCCACTGACAAAGAAATGATTAGTCTATAATTTAATGGTAGGTGTATTTTAACAGTTAAAGACAGAACAAAAAAGAAAAATCCAGAAAAAAACGCATGTCAAAAAAGTTATAAATTGATTTTGTATGTCAATGAGTTAAATAAGTATTTGATCCCCTATCAATCAGCAAGATTTCTGGCTCCCAGGTGTCTTTTATACAGGTAAGGAGCTGAGATTAGGAGCACTCTCTTAAAGGGAGCGCTCCTAATCTCAGCTTGTTACCTGTATAAAAGACACCTGTCCACAGAAGCAATCAATCAGATTCCACCTACACACCTACCATTAAAATTATAGACTGGTCATTTCCTCTGTCAATGGACAAACATTCAAAAACAGCACTTTTATCCCTCACTGCATTCAGCTATGAAACTTTTATGGTTTTTCTTGTGCTTGAACAGCAGGTAAATAAATATTGAATTTCAAATGTAACACAATGTCAGAGATAGTATTACCTTCGTAAGATGTTTTCAGTCCTTGTATTTCACAACAGATGTTGTTTCACACTTTATCCTAGCAACTTTTCATGTCATGTTAACAATACCATCACAAAACAGTCTTCAAACACAAAACTAAGCTGTGTGCTCAAAACTCCCATGACTCTTGGGTGGCAACAATGGCTCGAGTATGGATCAGCAAAAATACACAGAACAAAAAATAAATAAAATAGTTACCTGTGCACTACTTCAAATCCCTTACACGAACACTTAAATGGCCATTTCAGTGGTCCGGTTATTTAAGTGTGTGTAGAGATTCGGGATAGTGCACAGGACAGCAGCACAATAAGCCAGTCCAGGACTAGAATGCTAGGCTGGCTAAAGTCAATTATGTTCATATTCCAATAGCTAGCATGCCATTTACTGACTGGAACAAAGGGCCAATCCTCATAACATAATCTCTACAGCGAACTGTAGTTGTTATGGTGCTTGCAGTAACCCTTTAATGAAAAAGAATCCATAGCTTTGTTGAGACTTAAAGGCACATATATTAATTGCAAATTAGTGAGAAGGTGAAAACTTGCAAGCAAGGGAATATGTATACAAAATCCTGTAGTCTGGCATTTCTTAATATATCAAGGCTTTATACAAATTAACACTGGTCACATTCCAAGCCAGTGCAAAAGGAGCACAGACTAAAAAGGTAGAAGGTTAGTTTCCAGAACTGGTATTCTGAGGAACTCGGCCATTCAAAACGTGAAATTGCAACATATAACAAGAATAAGTAAAACATGATCTTCTAAAAGGATATTCTGCCTTCATCAGAATATATTGTTCTCACCTTGCAATCAAGAGAGAGTTGAGATCATTGAGAAAACATGCTTTTCATGTTTTCTATAACTAAATACCGGTAAATGTAAACAAAACAATGCAAATTATGTTGTTATAACACCAGTCTAAAAGCAAATGCATATATTCTTTAGAACTTACAAATGTGGAATATAGGAATGTATAAATACTACAAGTGGATACATCGGTTATTTCACAAAAATTAGTTGGGTAAAATCCTCTGATTTGCCATCTTCCTATCTTTACAGTAATATATACGCCCATAAAAAATATAAACTGTAGAAGAAATTCTTACGGTATGCCTGGTAGCAAGACACTCAAATAGTAAGAGGGTTAAATCATTTGTAATGTCACCCAACATCACTGTGGCATAATATGATCTCTCCATTTATATAGCTTTATCATAATCGTCAATTACAACTGCCATAATAGTGGACCTTACTAGATGGCTGGCTTGCACTGTATTTATAGTAATGAGCTGTAATTCCTGCTGAAATGTTATGTTGCTATACAAGCAACAAGAAAGAAAAAAAAACATAAAATAAAATTGTTAAGAAGCAAACCAAAGAGTGCTTGTAACCACACAATTTCAGGTGTCAATTTTCTACGGTATGTAAAACAGGACTTTGTCTAGCATTGTTTGTTACCTGGAATTATAATTGCAAACATTATATGCTGCAGGCAATCATTGTCAAATCTTCAAATAGTGTATAGGTGTATGTGGTCTATTATGCTTAGAGTGCATGACAATGACACTGAACTCAATCAAGAATGTCAAACACACGAGAGAAGAGTTTCTGAAACCACAAAAAGTGCCAAAACAGAAAGGAAATGTTTTATTTAAATATCTAAAATAAATTAGGTCCAGGCACTCAGAATTGCTGCATGGAGGCAGGTTTATTTGAACAAAAAGTGCAATGTTTCGGCCTACATAGAGATTGCAGTTTTTGTTCCAATAAACCTGCCTGCCTTCCTGCAGCAAACCCGAGTGCCTGGATCAAATTTATTTTATCTACTAAACTGGGTTTTGCCATGCCTGGCCCTGATAAGCACCTGGATTCCCAAGTGTAAGTGTGGTATACTCAGTTTGTGAATTAGTACAGTTATTCAAATATCTAACCAGTAAAAAGTTACTACGGGTAACTTTTGGTACTCGATTGGTTAAAGGAGCACTCCAAACATATGAAGCACTTCAGCTTCCTATATTAATTCCAGTTAATTAAAAAAAAGTGTTGATTTTTATGAGAAATCAGCACTTTTAGAATTTGATTATGAAACACCACCTCCCTATATGTCAGCCCACCAGGGAGCTTTGCTTCCTTCTTCCATTGATTCCAGAGATAAAATAATTGATTGTGCCTGCCTCTCCGCATTCCTCCGCAAACACCTTACCATCAGACCAGCATTCTTGCAAAAAGTGTGTACATGAGCTCCTATTTATGGAGTGGAGTTTTCCTTTAAAGTCAAATGGTTGCATACATCATGTCCATTTCAGCCCCATAGGAATTAATGAGTATGCATGCCATCAGTAGAATTTGCTCCTGAAAGACTAAGTATGGAAATCCCCGTTTACCTTGCATCAGCCAATCAGCAGAGATCTAAATATATCTGTTTAAATGGCAGACAAACTAAGACACCTGAAGTCATAAGTTTGGCTCAGAGGGTAAAAAAGTGACAAACTAGGAATAGGCCAATCCCTTGTTGATGGTCATTCACTCTTAAGCAACTCCAATCATGATCAACATGACTGGGTGTTATTTTACAAAATGACAGCTACACAGAACGCCAGATTGCCAACAACTGTATAAATGAAAAATTAACCTTTTTGATACCTCATTGCTGTTATGCTGGCTTTCATGCGCATTAAAGTTAGTCTGTGGCATCCACAACACCCATTATGCACCTGTACTCTAGGAATTGTGGAATGTTGTGCTGGTTATGTATGATGGGGCAGCTGCACACACAAACACTCCCATGAATGCAACAATGATATATTGGGTGGGGATGAGATACTCAGAAACTAAATGTATCTTCTAATCTATAGATTTTCTTCACAATTTTAGAAGTACAAAATACAGACTGAATATTTGTCTAAAGTTAAACTTGTTATCGAGATGATTTGTGAATAACAGTTTCACTTTAACAAAGACACCAAAATAGGGTTCAAATAAATAGGAATGTGTTCAGGTTCTGTATGGACTTTCTATATATGTCCAATTCCTTGATGTGGGCACAATAGCATAACACTACTCAGGATTTGCCTTTCACTATAAGACAATATCAAGGCCTCTGGATGTCAGAACTGCACAGACAGCTTTCTCACAAGCAACTCCATCGTGACTAGAGGTCATATGAGGACAAGAAACTAAAAATAATAAAATCCAACATGTGGATTAAACAGCTTTAGAATGATTTGTGTTTCTATTGGCAATTTCTCCCCATATTTAGTGGGCAGGTGCACAAATGGGTAATTCACTAAAACAAGAACTGTAAAATTTAGGCCAAAAAAAAAAAAAAAACCAGCTCAACTCAACTGGAAAAATGTTTCAGTTTGGTTATTTTGGACTACAATTTTCAATTCTCTTGTCAGTTATCCATAGTTTGGAAAATGAATGGCAGCTACCAGCTAATTAACTCATACCTCTGCATTGCCTGAAAAAAATGTAACGCCCTGTGTTATTTTATTTGATGGATATTTTGTAAATTAGGCATGCAATAGGAGTCTAGAAATCAGAGAGAGGGAAATATCTGCTTAAAATGGCATGGTCACTCCCCCCCTCACCTCCTGTAAATAGAGTATTTCATAAAGAAAATCTTTGGAAAATACTCATTAAAATCACTGAAATTTCAACCCAGTCAAGAGACATACTGTGACAAAGTAGGGACTACTTTTCTTAGTATTTTTCCTTTGCCTGACACTGGGTGGAATTACCGCCATCAAGAATTGTCAATCTCCCAGCTGTCACCAGTGATGGCTACAAGAAATTGGCTAAAAATATTGATGGTGTAGAAGGATCTCCCATAGACCTCAGCGCTGTACTCTCGCGCATGCACAAGAGTTCAGCAGTGATATCAGTAGCAAAAGAGGATAGCGGTGTCCGCAAGGCACAGGTAAGAAACTCACCTTTTCCTGCCTGGCTGCCTTTTGTGTAGGGAAAATACTAAAACCAAACAAGCCCCTGTCTCTGTATAGCTTTTGATCTTTTCAGTGAAATTCCAACACAGACAATCTAAGTATTTTATACAGATTCTATTTCTGGGGTGGTGGGGAGGGTGACATTAAGTGAATATTTATGTTTTTGTATGCCTTTGATATGTTAAATATCAGACACTACCAATTTCTGTAAAAATACACTTTAATATGCTTCTCTCTTTTTATTTCCTCAACAGAAAAGTATATAAACATGTGCATATGTGCCATTTAAGAATACAAGGGCAGGACAATAGATTTAAGACCTTTTAATTGAGTAGAGTGCAAGGTGATACGGGAGTTTGAATGTCAAGATCTGCAAAGCTGGTTTCTGATTTTTAATTTATTTTTTCTTAATTCCCTTGTTTCCTAAATTAAAAAATATCTGACATCCCAAAGAATGTCCTGCAAACAAGCTAGTGGTTAAAATGGATTAATAAAAGTGGCTAAAGAAGGTAAACTTAAATTGTACGTAGACCAATAACAGCCAGCTTGCAAACTTTATTTTCTAGGTGTTTATAAACTATATATTTAAAGGGCCAAGTTATTATACCTGGATATAAATGCAATAAGGCAGCAGACAAAAAAACTGCAAGCCGTTGAGTTCATGGATGGGAGTTGACTGTCCTTTTGTTGCAAATCACTAGCATTTGAAGAAACATGCAAGCTACTTAGCAGTTGAATTATATGCATAGATCCTATGAGTCAAGGAAGCTTAATATTTTTATATTACCAACAAACCTGACTGTTTGAAAAAAAGAAAAAAAAAAAAAAACTATTTAAAAAACAAACCTGTTCTTCCATACAAATTAAGAACGTATGCAAATGTTTGTTTCTTACAGTTTATCGGCCATCTGAGACTTACCTAAGGTCAGACAGCCCTTCCACTTCTCACATACCAGGAAAAGGCCCCAGTCAGGAACCTCTCATTCTTTTCTATAAGGACTGATATTCTGATATTATCCATTACAACACACTCCAGCAGGTGTTTAATGAATATGTAGTTCAGCCATCAGCTGCATGCATGAACAAGAGCACAGCACTAATGTGGACTCCTAGCAGATGAAGCACTAGGAGCTGAAGAGGATCCACCGGATGGTCATGTCAGCAGATCCAAGGGACGGATTCAGGAATATAAAACTTGTTTTCCCCTGAAATCCCAGGTCACTGCACAGCAAGCAGTGATGTCACTATCAGCAGTCTTTGCAAAATATGCAAAGACCCCAGAAGGGGACAGAGCCACTTTAAAGGAACACTCTTTTTACATGTTCTTTTTTGGTGGTATAGGAAGTTTTGGTTTACAACAGATTATTGTGAAGAAAATAGACTTTGAATTCGGGACTTTTGTAAGGCCATTCGTTATTTTTATGTTTTATCTGTTCGGTAGATTAAACTACCGAACACCGACCACCCTCCTGGCTCATTATCTACAAAGGGAACTGCCGATTGAGCGCTCTCTCTGGGTGGCCGCCATTCGTATAGCCGAACACCACGTGGCAGAGAAAACCGCGGCCATCTAGTTTGCACGAAAGGAGGCAGCAGGACTTGGTCATCAAGTGTCTGGAACTAAAATTGGACACTCGACTTCCCGAACACCGCTAAAAACATACGAACGCCTGCTTCCTTTCCACGAACAGCTAGCAGAGCGCCGTTCAGTAGTTTAGTTCCCACAAACAAGGGGAACAATCGATCCTATGAGCCAGGGGGCTCAGTTGTGCTTTTATTCGCTTATTTGACTTTTTCTAAATAGACCGACCGCACATACTGAATTCATGGAACTGTTTTGGGCAGGAGCCTCGTGTGCGGTCAGTAAAATATGACTTCCATACTTTTCGAAAACCCCTAAACCGATCTGGGTGATTTTTGAATATGTTGGTCACCCAGATCAGGGCTATCATGGGATGTCATTTATGGATACCATATGTTTTAGGGTATGTTCCAAGTTTTGGGGAAAATGTTTTTTTTCTGCCTGGAGATAATTGGGTTATCCTTTAGCTTACCTAATTCTCTCACAGGCAGAAAGGAGGGGATTGTATGCTTGCAGTGGGTGTGTTTCACTTTGTCCATGTAATTCTATTGGTTGTAACTTTTGTGTCCCGATGCCCAACAAGGTCCGGTTCTTGAGGAATAGACGAACAAGGTACCATAACTACCAGCGTTCGTAACAATTACAAGCTAGTGTCTGCAGCTATTCCAAACTCTCCCCTTCTTCCCCAGCAGATTTCAGTGTCGATCAGCTCTGAAAAGTCTTTGCAAGGCATGTACATTGAGCAATTGTCTGGCTCATGAGTTTAGCTACACAGAGCTGAACTACTAGAATGTATCAGGACCAGATGTCTGATAGTCTGGGAGGTGTAAGAAGGTCCATTTATAAAAGTGCTAATTACTATTAATTTAATAATTATATATAATTAATAGTAATTAGCACTTTTATAAATATATATATAATTGAGAGGGAGGAGACACTTTAGCGCCTTATAATTAGTTGTGTTCATGTGACAAAGTACAATTTCTCTTAACTGCCACATATACAAACGCCAATACGAAATTCTCACAGGGTTTTGCACACAGTGGGATACAAGACATTTCCAATATTTAACAAACCATAGTATATAACGTATCTGTTACATCGAAGCTAGCACATGTAGCTCAAGAAAATTACCAAAATCCAATAATAAGTAGTGTATGCTAGGCTCTATAACTCCATACTTTTACCAGAAATGTAATGTATCCGATAATCAAGACATGCCTTAAAGCTTGATTCATTATTTGCGACAGAGTAAGATGTTTATCCTACTGAAGTACTGTATGACTGCACTAACCTCTTATGGAGCAAGAAGATTAGATCATTACAGCAACATATAAAGTCCTATGGCAGCATGGAATGTACTGCTAGTTAAACAACAGGCAGCTCCATACAACACGGTGTTCACCTAACTTGTGGCATTCCACTTCGGAACCTTTAAAGAATTTGGGTTTCATATAGAAGGTTGCAAATTATAGTGAATTGAAAACTGAATTGCAAAATTTAGTCCAAAATAGAAGATTTAGAAATATTCTACAACTAAAAACTACAGTTGCAGGTGAGTTTGAATTTTGCAATCTATTTTTCCATTCAGAGTTTGGAGAATAGAAACAACAAGATTGTTTACAAATAATTTTACTGTATCAAGTCCTCAAGGGATTAATACAGGAGGTAAAACTAAAACCATAAACAGCTTTAACATAGTTTTTACACACAGTGGCCACATCTAAGCTGGGCCACTTGTGCAATGTAAACCTTGTACTGCTCTGTGGATTATGTTGGTGATACACAAGCAAACAATATGACAAATACTTCCCATGACATAGTATCTCACGCACAGCACAGAAACAGGTTAACAATATACGCTTAACAAGATCTCAACTTGGACCTGAAGTGACAGAACTCAGCTGGCTGGCTGAGCATTGTGGGAAGTGTAGTCCAAATGTCTGAAAGCCCTGCTCTGGAGCCTGTGTACCATCGTTAAGTTGCTGTCAGCCCCCTGTCCTGGTTTGAAGTAATTATGAACTAATAGCACAGAGCTGGAAATGCTATAAACAGCTCAGTGGGTGAGGAGTTAACTAAAATAAATAGAAAGTGACAAGCAGTGTTAATAGCACGGTTAACCCGTTAGATACTCTCAGAGAGGAAGTTAGAGGCCATGAGAAGTTTCTCACCCCGAGGCCAGTCCTGCCCGCCGCTCACTGTAGGTGCCCACCCCGGACAGGTAGACTCAGGACAGCGCAAAGAGCTCCGAGCCGCAGACCTCCTCACAGCGGAGTGCGGCCTCCTACTGACTGCCAGGACATCCCGGCATACACCGCGACAGACAGGAGGCGGGGGAGCAAAGGGCGACGGGACAAGAAGCTCAAACTAGAGAGAGAGGCAGCGAAGTGACGTCCCCGCGAGGGGGCGGAGCCGGAGTCCGAGAAATGTCGCGCCTGGCGTAAAGATGGTGGGCGTGTCCCGGGTTGAGGGATCGAAGCAGTCACGTGAGGGCACGGCAATCTAAACTTGGGATTGGTCGGAGGTGAGCTGTGTGGGAGGGGTGTTAAGACTCTCTGGTGGGATGGTGCGTAGCGCTCTTTGAGTCATATAGTAAGTAGGCGCTCAATCTGGCAAGCATTGTACGCAGGGGAAGTGGGCTGCTGTATCGATTGGTGATGGTAGAGATGGGTAGGGGAAGCAAAAGTGGAAAGAAAAAGAAAAGGAGCAACAACAGAGACTGCGGGTGATGCACTATATATACACAAATAAAGTCATGGGAGAATTAAAGGGACACTCCAAGTACCATAACCACTACCGTTTACTGGTGCCTCCATTGGAAGGAGTCAAACTATAAGTGAACTGTTAACTTATGACCTGGGGTAAGAGGATCCAGCGGATGTCCACAGACGCAAGGGACAGCCACAGTCGTGTTGGCGGACGCGAGGGACAGCTGATGGTCATGTTGGCGGACACGAGGGACCACCGACAGTTATGGTGGCGGACGCGAGGGACAGCCGACGGTCATGTTGGCGGACGCGAGGGACAGCCGACGGTCATGTTGGCGCACGCGAGGGACAGCCGACGGTCATGTTGGCGCACGCGAGGGACAGCCGACGGTCATGTTGGTGGACGCGAGGGACAGCCGACGGTAATGTTGGCGGACGCGAGGGACAGCCGATGGTCATGTTGGTGGACGCGAGGGACAGCCGAGGTCATGTTTCAGCCGACGGTCATGTTGACGGACGTGAGGGACAGCCGATGGTCATGTAGGCTGACGCGAGGGACAGCCGACGGTCATGTTGGCGGACGTGAGGGACAGCCGATGGTCATGTAGGCTGACGCGAGGGACAGCCGACGGTCATGTTGGCGGACGCGAGGGACAGCCGATGGTCATGTTGGCGGACGCGAGGGACAGCCGACGGTCATGTTGGCGGACGCGAGGGACAGCCGACGGTCATGTTGGCGGACGCGAGGGACAGCCGACGGTAATGTTGGCGGATGCGAGGGACAGCCGACGGTCATGTAGGCTGACGCGAGGGACAGCCGACAGTTATGGTGGCGGACGCGAGGGACAAAATGGATACAGTGTCATGGAACTGAACACAGTTCAAAAAACAGACATGGTTATTCACTAAAGTGAGAATTCAAAGTAAAATGCAAATTTAAAGCCAGATAAATGTTTCTGTTACAGTTATTTGACTTTAAATTTGAAATCCAGTCCAATTATCACTGTATTAAATAGCCTTGACGGTGTCATGCATCTGAATACAGAGGAAAAAGAGACAACTAAATGCACATATTAAAAAGCAAACTACATTGGTTAAAAAGTCACAACTAGGGCACATCATAACGAAAATGGTACACCTGTAAAGAGAGCCACAGAATGGACAGTTGTTATAAAATGTACACCAGGCAAAAAGAGACACTATGTGAATACATCATAAAGGCAGCTGTACTCGGGGGGGAGATGAAAGGCTGTGACATGGACACATAAAGAAAACAAGCCAAATAAAAAGGCCAATTTCATGGGAGGGTTACGTAAATTGCATTGAGGACGTCCAACGTCGTTTAGGCGACCAAAAGTGGCCTATCAACCCGGAAGTCCCTCTAGTGGACAGCCACTAGAAAAGGAGTTAACCCGAGCAGGTAATTATTGCAGTTTATAGAAACTGCAATAATTACATGCTCAGGGTTAAGGGTGATGGGAATTTGCACCCAGACCACCTCAATGAGCTGAAGTGATATGGGTGCCTAGTGTCCACTTAAGGCATAAATCAAAGCAATGAAAAATCTTCTCTTTTTAAGAGACTAACTAAACAGAGGTATTTCCTTTCTAACAGTACTGGCCAGTTAAGCTGGTTCCCAGTCACAAAACAATAATTAAACAAGACAAAGTTTTTATTACCACTCAAGATGAGCTTCATACTCATGAGTCTTTGATCAGTAGCTTAGTGAGAAAATCTAAGCAAACTAAATAAGACGGGATAGTGTTAATGAAGTAACAGCTTAAGCTGCTACTAGTATTAATTGTAGAAGCAGGGAAAAGTGCCCTTTCCATACACTGGCTTATGTGCCTGCTCTTAATTAACCTACCCCAGTGACCTTATCACACGGGTTAACACCAACTATACCCCTGACAATGCATTTTGCAACGTTGTGAATGATTTAGCTAATTTTATTTATGGATCTGTCCAAAGTGGAAGTGGAACTTGGACCAATCAGGTGTGAAAGTTGTGCATGAGTAGTGTAGGATCGAACAGATGATATCTGGCCTCTGGTTAAACAGGAACATGTGTTAAATATTTTCCATCTGCTTTATTACTGAGCCATATAGTTAGTATACCATGAGATTGAGTTATTGAGCCTCTTCTCCCTCTGTGCAACCACACTATCTAACTTCGTCTCTGCACATGGTTACAGTGCCCCTTCCTTTGCAGGTGATATCCAATTTTCTTTTCCAAGACATTGTCTGCTAGATGTCGTCACATTTTCTTTAAATCAACCCAGCCAAAACAGAAGTAGTTTTCTCTAACTCACCAACCACGTCTCATTATTATTGCTCTCCTTCTAAGCATCTCACCTTTACCGGCAATTTGCAACTTAAAGGCCACCTTTGACTTCTCACTACTCATTGACAAACATATATCTACTGTTTCATCAACTACATTTATCCAGAAAGTATCACTGATTCTAACATTCTCCTCTGGAAAAATTTCTTCTCTAGTCCCTTATTGTTGCCAGGCTTGTTTACTGTAACTCACTTCTACTTGGCTTTCCACAACACTTTATCATTCCTCTTCAATAAATCCAAATGATGCTGGCTGTATATTCCTTTATATACCCCATTCTGCTCATGTCAAACACATACAAAAATGGAACTGACTTCCAATAGGCCAGCAGTCCATAAAATGCCATATATCTTAAAAGAACAATTTCTCTTTTAAACTGGTACAGTCACCTTCATAATTGACAAATTCCCCCTGACGGTGACATTGCTACTGGGGGTCTGATGGCCGGGAGCAGGGAAAGGTAAGATTTATTTAACGTGTTCCTCGCGGACGTCGCAATCTTCTTCCAGCTGGTCCCTTTTGAGCCAGGAGCAGACTTCACTCTCTTGTACTCACCCTGCTTTGCCTCGGTATATCTTTTGACTGGACCAGAAATACGATTTTATCTTTATTTTTTTTTATTTTTTTGCAAGGGTAGGCGTCTTTGCCGCTTTAATATTATATGTATTAAGGCACTAATGATAAAAAATATATCATGTAAATCAGAATATAAACACGTTATTAAACAGTATAAAACTTGCATTTAGGGAACAGTCCTTCTAAAAGAATAATGATTCTCCAGATTTAATTGTGACCTTCGAGATTAATTGGATAGTGTTTAGTCTACGATTAGAAGTCAAAAGTGCAGAGAATGGGACATGTCAGAGATGTGTGGATATCCACTTTCAGCATGAGACACTGCAGGATTTAAATACTACAGTCAAATACCATTTGTACACAACATAATATTTATAGAACTCAGACAGTATGCTCTGTGCCAGGTCACATATTTCAAGGGCTCATACAAGCACGTCATTACCCAGACAGGAATAGTAAATAAAGATTAAAGACATCATTGGGTATTCTGAGAGCGTCACTTCATACTCCAATCATTGCACTGAGACCAATTGCTTTAAAAGCTATATGCTATGCATGCATTATTTATTTACGTTAGCAACTTAAAGGACTACTCTAACCCCTTGTTATTGTCAAGATATTTTATTTTAAAATGCCTTTTTGGGCACTAATAGTGTGTCCACTCACCTGTTTTTAAGTAAAATGTAACTAAGACTTACGTGACACAATATCCATCCTTTCTTCTCCGTGGTCCGATCATAAGCATTTGATTGGACCAATCTCCAATCTCTGAGCGTATGCGTGCACCCTGAGTAGGAGGGCATGGGGGGGGGGATATTTGGATTAATAAAAAAATACTTAACTGTAAATGCAGGAGCGCAGGGTAGGAAGCAGATATCTAGGTTTCCCATTGCAAGTGAGTTGCCATACACAGATTTAACATTATTAAGCCTGGAACAGAGTTTCAGGATGCCTAAAATATGTACTTTTTGATTAGATGAAGTTGTTATGGTGACCGGAGTGTATCTTTAACCCTGCCTCATCTGCCCCACCATCTCCGTTCTAGAATAGAACCTTCCTGCTGGTTACTGTAGCTGGTACATATCACTTATTCTGTCCCTGTAGTAATATTCCAGTAACACAATTGTTTGGGTACTCAGGAAGTTGTATTTTCATTAACAATTTGCTTAAATAACATGTTGACTCTCCTTCAGAATCTCCTTCTCTTCCCATAAAACCCTTTGACACTCCGCAATCCATCTAAACTAAAAGGAGTGTGCCAGTGACTGTCTACACCACACTGCAGTTGTAGATTGATTGAGATCTACGTGTCGGCTACTACTGATCTACAGAATATTAATATATTATACTCAGCAAAATGTACACCATTTCCTTTGTGTGACTCCCCATTGCGTCTTTGTCATTTGCCCTGTTGTACCTGTTTTTATCTAAGGCTGGTTCTCTCTTAATATCTATTCCACCATTATGTCCTACTTTTCTATTTTTGTATTTGATTGATTTCTATGTTTAGAATGCTATGTTTTGTCATCCCTTTTTTTACCCTGACCTGAACATAGTGATCTCATTGATCCAGTATCCACATGTGGTTATTGATTTGTATTGTTTGCAATTCTTCCCTTCGTGCCCAGGAATGCTGTCCCACCTGGATCATAGTTTTCAGTTTTATATGGACTTTGATCTTGTCTTACTGTTGCGCTGTTTACCTGGTTTCCCTTGAATATTTCTTCCTGCTGGACTCATTGGAATGCTTTGTTGATGAGCTCCAATATCACCTCCCAAAGCTTCACTGACATGCTCCCTGTGACCATCTGTTATTGTTCCTAGCGTTAACAACTTCTCTTGTATTCAGAGTACATCAGCACATTGATTTAACCCATAGAGGATCATAGCAAAGCCTGGAAATGTACATTCACCATTACCACAACATGCCTCTAATATTATGTTTATTGTTTTTAATTTTGTTGTTGGCTGTGAGCGGTGGGTGGGGGACCAAATGTCTTCCCCCCCCTGGCCCCCACCCCTGAGCGGCGGGTGGGGGCCCTAAATTGGAATAAGGTGGGGGGACCTAATGTCCTCCTCCCTGGCCCCACCCCTCAGCAGTGGGTGGGGGCCCTAAATACTAATAAGGGGGGTACCTAATGTCCTTCCCCCTGGCCCCCACCCTGAGCGGCGGGTGGGGACCCTAAACTGGAATGGGGGGGACCTAATGTCCTCCCCCCTGGCCCCCACCCCTGAGCGGCGGGTGGGGGCCCTAAATACTTAAAAGGGGGGGAAACCTAAGGGCCTCCCCCTTGGGCCCCACCCCTGAGCGGTGGGTGGGGGCCCTAAATACTAATAAGGGGGGGACCTGATGTCCTCCTCCCTGGCCCCCACCCCTGAGCGGAGGTTGGGGGCCCTAAATGCCAATAGGGGGGACCTATTGTCCTCACCCACCACCCCCACCCCTGAGCGGCGGGTGGGGGCCCTAAAAAAAATGTCCCCACCCAGGTGACTAGGAGTCCCCAAACCTCTAGTCACCCCCTCCCCCCCCCAAAAAAATTATCCCCCTACCTACCCCCCTCACCCTAAAAATATTGAAAAATATTTAACTAAGAACATGTAAAAAAAACCAAAAACTTACTGTAACGGACCTTTTCAGCAGACAAGGGGTTAAAATCCGTTTAGGCGATATGCCCCTTTCTGAGAGACAGGCGCAGCTACTGCAGAACACCAAACTCCCGAACTGAATACAGAATAGCACTCCAAACTGGAACCTCACGAATAGCTGCTAGCAGACGAACAGGAAAAGCATACATCAGCTTACACTCCTAGCAATCAGTCTCCAACAGCATACAGTGAATCCCCCCCCAAGAACGAGACAAGGCTCCGTGTTGAGGGTCAAGCAGTGGTCTGAGGTGCTGGCACACCCAGCCTGGTTTTTATTACAGTTGTGCACATACAGGACACACCCAGGGGGAGGCATAAAATAACCAATCAAGTAACAGTACAACCCACACATCCCCTCCCCTCAGATAAACAGTTAACATAATTATTACATACAGTAAAAATACAGTTTCCACACATACTCTGTAACTTTAAAACCATACATCACATTCACATAAAAATACATATCCACAATCAATCCATTCAGGGGAACAACATATTAAAAATTGGCATAAATCAGACCAGGGGTTCAAAAGTTAGTAAAAGTATTGTTTGGGCCCTGGCTGGCAGCATGGCAAAATCTGGCTCACACAGGTTTTACAGAGGCCTCTATCCTGGAGACAATGGGGGGAAGTAATCCAATTATCCAGGGATAGAGGCAGACTCCATTGAGCACATGGTTACACAAAGACAGTAAAACACATTAAAATACATAAAGTTACTTTTTATACATAACACACAGACACGCACAAAACTACCGAATAGCGCGCAGATCCTATTCACACAGTTCAATTGCCATGGAGCTAAAGTCTTTCCCATAGTCTTTCATTATATGAATAGGCTCCATGGCATAGCTATCTGGGGGTATCACCGCTCACACAGGGCAAGTACCGAATGGCCCCACTGTGTTTAAAGGGCCAGAATGAGTGACATGCACTCTGTTAGGGCCGAATACGTTTTTTAAAAGGGCCCAGTCTCCCAGGGACCATAATCACATGGCAAGAGGCTGGCAAGCAGTCCTCTCCAGGCCCAAGTGGCGAAGGGCACTTCGTCACACTTACCATTCGATGTTTTCTTTCTTCTAAAATCTTCTTTTTTCAGCCCCAAAAAAGGCCAAATAAAAATAATAACCGACGCAATAAAAAACAAAAAAAAAAAACAGTGCTAAAAAAAAAATCTATCTTCACCCATGGAGGGCTCCGCGCAGACTGAGCTCTGCAGGGCGGAGGAAGGCTTATAAAGCCTTGCCCCGCCCTGACATTAGGCTCAGAGCACTATGATTGGTGGGTTTAAGCCATCCAATCAGAGTGCTCTGACAGGTAAATGAAGAGACTGACAGGTAAGTCTCTACATTTTGAGATCTTGTTGGTGTTTCCACCTTCCAAGCCTCTAGCCTGAGTGCAGCGCTATACAGATCTTAGAAGTAGGTGTATACAACTCACCCCTCTCTATTTTCTTGTTTAAGGGGTATACATAAAAAACAAAAGAATATACAGAATAATTGTGCAGTATTGTATATAATCAGTGGTTAAGTATTTTTGTGAGATTAAAATTACTCACATTTTTTTAGAGCCTTTAGAGATTTTAGGCTCTAAACTTCCAGGCTTCCGTGTCTTTAAGGTAGACAACTTTAACCCCTTTTGTTCTTTTAAACTTCTTGCCTCTATTTTTCTCCACAATATGGGTATAAGAAGACAGAAATAGGAACTGGGTGTAGTATTTTCAAACCTTCTTAAGTGAATATATAAATGTTTGAAATGGTGCTCACCTTTTCTAGAGCCTTTAGTCACTGGCTCTGAGTTTGCAGGCTTAGTGTCAAATTGGGGTGACACTTCCCCTTACCGGAAAAAGTGCAGGATTCAATAGTTAAAAAGTATCTAGATTTATTCCTTACTACATTAAAATTCAATAATAGTATACACAAAAGACTAGAAAATAAAAAATCAATATATATAAAACAATGAGTCAATACTCTGAGTAGTCTGTGAATCCTCTTGCCAAGACGCGTTTCGCTCGAAATAGCTTCCTTAGTTGGCTGTGGTGTTGTTCTGCTCGTTCCGGTTTTTGTTTGGTTGAAAAGCCCGCCTATAATTCAATTAACCAATCCGTATGGGTTTGCTTCGTAACGTCATTTCCGGTCTGGGAGGTTGCGGTACGTCACTTCCGTTCCGGACCGGCACTTTGGGACTTCAGATCCCATGATGCTTTATGTGCGTTTGTGTAATTTCCGGTATGAACCGTCGGCGTAAGAAGCATACCTTCGATCAATTCGCTCAAAATGTAAATATATCCACCAACCAGACCTCAAGCTATCTGTTTTTCCTGGTGTTTGTTGTCTTAAGGTGGGATATTGGGAGTACCCACAGAGTGCCTGTATCAGCTAAGAACTACACTGTATTAATTATAATAGGGGCCTACTATAACCACACCGTTTTGTGTCCATATTTCTTTTTGTATTTACTCCCCTTTGGTGTGAGGGCAGCTGAGAATATGTATCTTTTTGAAAAAAGAAAAAAATATTGCAATAACATTGATGCTATGTTCGACACTTCTTCCATGAACCAGAACCCAGAGAGTAGATCAAGTAACTATGATCTACAAGAATGCCAAATTAAACTCACAAAATCAATGAGTAAAGAAGTACGCATAATTTGGGAAATAGCAACACTTGAAAAATATATGAGAGAAAAAATCACCCCAAGGGGCTTAAGATATAACAAATACCCCACTTTTGATAAAGGGGAAGAGGAATTCATGGAAGAATGGCAAGAAATGCTAGAGTCCTTCTCATTTACAACTATGGAAATTATTATTAAAAGAAGGAAACTAACATTATTAAGATTAGATAAAGAAATTAATGAAACACACAATGGTTTATTGAATCACACATCCCCTGAGGAGTATGAAACAATAACCAAAAACATACAAAAACAAATTGAAAAAATTGAAACAGAAACCATAGAGACAAAAAAAAGGAAATATAAACGAGATAGATATGATTACGATAACAATCAAGTAAAAACATACACCACTAAAATTAATTACTCTGATATACAATATCAAAGATACCCTAGGCAAAATCAAATCTCTAGAAATATATGAAGCTATGCCGAGGTAGTTAGGAAGGAGAACCCACAAAGAGGGGACAGAACACCGTTTAAACGAGCCTCTTCAAGAGAAAGACATTTTTCTAATAGGAGAACATCACATATCAGACATCTAATAAATGACCCTAGACCTGCAAGACCTACTCAATTAATAAGAGAGGAGGAAAATAAAAGAGGAAGAAGGAGGAGTGAAAGATCACCCATAATCACAAGAAACAGGAAAGAACCCCCCCCCCAAAAAATATACCACAACATATAATAGATTTAATATTTTATCATGCACCCAAAGAGGAGATGATTTTTTTCAGGAAGGCCGACAGAAAGGCAAATACAAAAATACCCAATGTCCTCAAGATACTACTCCACCCCACAGGTCCCCATACAAACGACAACGGAATCTAAGAGGAGAGGAACTAGAGGAGGAAAGAGACTAAATAGAATAAGAAATATATCCCAACCTAAATCAATGATTTTTAATCTGACCACAAAGAATCTTACTCCTGCTCAACATAAAGTACTAAATAAGGTTTTAAAATTTGTCCCAACAAAGCCACTAGACAAATGTGATTTATTTATAGATCTAAACAAATTTAAAAGACAACTATGTTTTAAAAAAATGCTTCATGCGAGTGGATAGACATCTAGAACAAGGAACAACAGAACAATATGTTCATACTAACCTTAAAGAAAAATCAACATTCTTCCCTCAAAATTTTATATCTAAAGAAATCACTACATTTGAACAATCCGTTATGAAGGACATAAACAATATTAAACCCATAAACAAAAAACAGATGAATCTTAGTAAAGAGGAATGGGCAGCACTAAAGACATTACAAAAAAACAAAGAAATAGTAATCAAACCTGCCGATAAAGGGGGAGGGATTGTAATCATGGAAACACTAAAATACATACAGGAAGGTAAAAGATTGGTAGAGGACCCATATACATATCAAAAATTAAAAGGTGACCCTACAAATAATATAAAACAAAGATTTAAAACCCTGATAGATAAAGGAAAAGAAGATATTCTAAACGAAAACGAACATAAATATCTAAACATAAATATACCCAAAATACCCGTTCTGTACCACCTCCCTAAAATACATAAAGATTTGATTAATCCACCAGGTAGACCTATAGTCTCAGGCATAGGGTCGGTATCCAGCAGACTGTCGGAATACCTGGATAAATGTTTACAGCAATTGTCCAAAAAACGAATAGCTATTTAAAAGACACACTGAACATCATACAAACATTGCAAGAAATAAAATGGGAATCAAACTTATTTTTGGTAACTGCCGATGTCGGCTCTTTATACACTATTATTGCCCATAAAAAAGGTATAGAGACAGTAAAATTATTTTTAAATGAAAGTGGTATATACCCTGCGAAACAAATTAATTTTATCTTAGAAGGAATAGAACTGATTCTATCAAATAACTACTTCTGGAATATTACGGCTAAGATGGGGGGCGGGGCCAGGACCTGAAACGGAGCGGACGCCATTCTCGCGGGCTCCCACCTTGTAACCCAAAATCCGCCGAAATCTTGGAACCCGACGGCCATCCGAACCAGAGCACGTCGGAACAGAGTCCAGGCCCACATACCGAACCGGCAGATGCCTTTCCGGTACACGCCGAAGTCCGGGAGTGCAAAACGCAGGCCTAAGGCCTACCACGCGCCAAGCCTGCACGGCCTCGAGCAGCTACTCAGCGGGACATACCTGCAGGGTGATTCCGATCCGGAAAGTGACTTCGAGCCATACAGGCCGGAAACCCCCGAACCCATGGGGAAACGCTCGCAGAAGGCACACATGGGCCCAGGTATGACACAGGACATCGGAACCTTGCTCCAGAGGCCAGCACTGCCCACAGCCGCCACCACGATCCACACTCCCTCCACCTCACCGGCCCACTCCTCAACCCAAACTGACACAGCACTCACTATGCCGGCAAAGACCGCAACAATGGGAGACTCTGATTTTGCCACTAAACAGGACCTACAAAACTGGGTCAAGGACATACAAAAAACGCTAGCTGTTGACGTGGGACGCCTGAAATCCGACATGCACAATGTCAAGGAGCGCGTCCAAACCACGGAGCAAGACATCACGCACCTCAAAGCCGGCATGGCGACCATTCAGGATGCCGTGCATCAACTGCAAACCTCACAACACAGCTTGACGCTACAAATGTCCGCCCTGGAAGACAGAGCCAGGCGAAATCACGTAAAAATTAGGGGTATACCTACAGAAATCCAGGCCGCCGAACTGCCGCACTACGTCCGTAGACTCTTAACCACCATCCTGCCACCGGCAGTTAATCGTACATTCGGGCTAGACGGCGTATACAGGCTCCCAACCTCATCCAGGATGCCTAACATGCCTGCCAGGGATGTCATATTACGATGCGCCTCCAACCACGATAAAGCACAACTCCTGGCGGCAACCAGAGGTAAAACCCCCCTGACCTTTGAAACATCCCAGCTGTCGTTCTACCAAGATCTTTCCAGGGCCTCGCTACAGTGGCGGAAGACACTATCACACTTGTGCAACCTGGGAGTGCCCTACAGATGGGGACCACGAAGATCCCTGCTAATCCCCCACAATGAACTCACTCACACGATAACATCGGACGAAGAGGCGCCAGCACTTCTGAAAAATCTTGGCCTTCCAGACTTACCTGCCACCCTACCGCCAGAACCACAGTACGAGTTAGGGGATCCAGCCACCAGCAAGCCGTTCGTCCCACGCGAAAGGACAATGTCGAGCCCCCAGACTTGACTACGGCAACCGGAGGACTCACAGAGACCCACGCTACATGACCGACACTGCTGGGCATAGGGCACTTCTTAACCCTCCCGCATATTAACCTCACCATCATAAAGGCCACTGGACTTTTGGGACTAATCGTCCAGTGTTTCTTTCCTGTTTTTCCTCTTTTTTCTCGTTTTGTTTGTGTTTCAATCCCAAGTGTACAGTTTGAATCCTGCGTGAACAGGACTCATTAATACCCCAAACAAAGCGCAGCACGTGGGTTCTAAGGTGGTAATAAGCCTGTTCGCTTAAACTAATGCAGCGGAATTGTGACTATTCGTTACTGTTTATGCCATATGTACATTTACCATACTCATATATAGCATGTCTTTAACTGTATTGGCTATACAACTCGACTTGGATTTAACTTTTACCACAACAGCTGTTTAAAGTCGTTAAGCACGTAGATCAAACATGGAACACATACTTACACATGCACACCTGTATTGTATTGCTTGATCCTGTTGTCAGTTTGCAAGACATGTTTACTCAGACTAGCATATAAGTCCGAGAGGGAATAGTTACTTTGCCCAGGCGTGCCATTCAACTGTTTTAAAGTTTCCGTTTTGCTTCTGGTAACAGAAGCTTAGACCTTCTTGCAAGATAGTACATGCCTGCTGCACAACGGTTAACTATCAGGTAGACTACAAGACAATGACTACACTAGGCTTAACCAGCATGCTTAACATTCTCTATGTACACATACAGTTAAGACGCAGAAGCTTAGCATGTAACTACATACTCCGCAATTAAACAAACAAACCGCACTCTCGTGTTCTAACAATTAGCATATTGTTTATTCTTTAATCGTACTGTTACAAGCGTTGCCTCAGTGATGTTTTAATAATTTTACATTATTGTTATGGGCATGCCATTAACCTACTAAATATAAAAAGAGGCCAACAATTATCAGAGATGATATATATTGTACTGTTTTCTCCCCATCCTGTATGTAACTTTATCGTCTACCCTTCTTTATTCTGTACCCCTGCAACTTTACGCCTCAATAAAAGAAAGATTGACAAAAAAAAAAAAAAAACTACTTCTGGGTTAATAATGATTTTTATTTACAAAAGGTCGGTACAGCGATGGCGACCAGGTTCGCTCCCAGCTATGCAAATCTCTTTATGGCATTCTGGGAACACATTTTTATTTCGACCAACAATCACTGGGAAGCGAACCTGGTCTCCTTCAAAAGGTATATTGATGATATCTTTTTTATTTGGAGAGGCACGGAAGTGAGTCTAAAATCCTTTCTAAACTTTCTAAACACTTAACGATTGGGGAATCATTTTAACCTCAGATTATAGTAAAGTTAATGTTATTTTTTTAGATTTAACTATATATATAGACCAGGATCAAATTAAAACAAAAACATATTTCAAATCAGTAGATGTAAATAATTATATATATCTCAATAGCTGCCATTTCTCCCCATGGTTAAAAAATATTCCTATGTCACAATTCCTTAGAATTCGCAGATATTAGCACTTTCCAAACCCAAGCTACAAAAATAAAGGAACAATTCATGGAAAAAGGGTATGAGGAAGATCACCTTCAAACAATAATGGAAAATGTAGGACAAACAGATAGATCCCAACTCTTAAAATACAAACGGAAAGACAAAAATGAAACACATAATGTGTCTTTTATCTGCAACTACAATCAAGATAGTAGGACGATTAAACAAATCGTAAATAAACATTGGCCCATTTTGAGAAATGACCCAATGTTATACACAATTTTACCAGATAGACCGAGAATTATACACAGAGGAGCACCACATTTAAAACAAAAATGAACCCATAACCACATTAGAGATAAAAAATCCAACACCTTCTTTCATCAAGAAGGTTTTTTTGGATGTGGCCACTGTCTGGCATGTAGGAGCACTAAAAGTGAAAAAAGACACCTAACCAAATTTGAGGACCCAAAAAACAAAAAGGAATATAAAATAAAAGATATGATAACATGTTTCTCTAAAAGAGTTATTTACATATTAAAATGTCCCTGTAATCTTATGTATGTTGGGAGAACTAAAAGACCATTACAGGTCAGAATTAATGAGCATATACGTAACATCAAAAAGGGATTTGACAAGCACAGTGTCTCAACACACTTTAAAGAAACACATGAGAGTAACCCCCAATTTCTAGATTTCTTTGCAATTCAGAAGATAGAGCTAAATTGGCGAGGAGAAGATGAGATAAAAAAAACTGGGCAAAATTGAGACAAAATCGGATTTTTATCTTAAATACTTTAGTCCCATTCGGTTTGAATGCCGACTTCGAATTATGCCATTTTCTGTAAAAAGTAAAAATTAATTTTTAGCCCTATTTGGTTGGATTGCTGTCCTTGCATTATGCCATTTTCATTTTTATATAGTTTTTATCTCCTATATGTATATTTTTTATATATATTTTTTATCTATCATTTTTTTTTTTTTAAATTCTTTATTTATAACAAGGTGACACACCAACTTCACAATACACAGCATAAAACATCACAATGGTATAGTCTTTAGTGCGATCCAGCGGAAGCCTTGAGCTAATTATGCAAATCAGATCTTGTGTAATTCTTGGCCTCGTTGGTATATTAGGCACATTGGTCTTGAAGTGTCCGTGTATGAGCGCGGTGTCTCTCCAATTTTCCAATAACATAAAATTTAAAGAGAACAAAAATGGCTGCGGTACAAGATATATCTCTCCGGTACACATTTATATAAGATCCCAGCTCTGTCCGGTGCACATTACACAGGGCCTCTATACAACCCAGTCCGAAGGGATACGAAATGATATAATAGCGCATGACTAAGAATAGTACTGGGTGATACCGATCTCTATTCAGTTGGACCAAAATTCAGCCACGGTAGAGATAGAATTAGCAATGAGAGCCATTTAAAGAATAAAAAGTAAAGAAAGGAAAGAAAGGGAAGGATAGAGGACAGTACAAACAAGAAAACCGGGGGGGGGGGAGGGGAAGTTTGGAAAGATCAAAGGGGAGGGGGGGGGGGGTAGGGGGAGATGTAGTCACTCAAAATAGGAGCAATCACCCGACCTCAGTACCAGCCGATAGAGTCTTACCCTCCGTTAGCAGTTCAGGAAGGGGGGGGGGGGTCCCAATTCATTCTCATTTAAGGGAACCCGACACGTAAGCGTCCGGTTCCCCCATAGGTGTTGGAAGAAATGAGAGCGGTGGTCCGGGTCCCCCTTCCTTGTTACCTAATCACCCACGCCACTGTCTATCCACGGTGCCCACACTCTATCAAACCTCGCCGTCGTGCCTCTGACCTTAGCTGTGAGTTTATCCATAAGGTACGTATCCTTAATCTTTTGTATTACCTTAAGGAGAGGGGGGGGGGGAAGGTTGAAGCCATACCTGGGCCATTGTACGTCTCGCCGCTAGGAGTACATTATTCAGCAATTTCAGTTCCGTCCTGGTCCAGCCCTCCATAGGCCTGGCCAGAAGGAAGACCCATGGGTCCAGGTCTACCTCCCTACCGAAGATATCCTTCAGTAAGTTCGCCACTTCCTTCCAGAGTGGCGTGATCCGAGGGCACTCCCACCACATGTGTAGGTAAGTCCCTTTGTGACCACAGCCCCTCCAGCAAAGATCCGTGGATATTCTGTTCATCCTACACAACTGCACCGGGGTGGTGTACCACCTAAACATGGTCTTATATGCTTGTTCCTGTATTGATACACAAATAGACGAGACTGCGGCAGCTTCCCATATCTCCTGCCAATCCACCCCTTCTAACTCTTCACCAAGATCCGCCTCCCATTGGGCTATGTACGTAAGGTCCCCCCATTCCGACGTGGAGGAGCTCATTTGTGCATATAGAGCTGTTATAAGGCTCCTCGGGAACTGTGCCCTAAGGCACATAGCCTCGAAGAAGGTAAGCGGTTGCAATACGCTAGATTTATTGTTCGGGGCCTGTGCAAAGTTCCTGAGTTGTACAAAGCGAAAGAAGTCAGAAGGGCGAAGATCTGCCCTGGCCATTAAATCCTCAAACTGAAGCAGTGACCCACCTTCATAGAGTTGGCAAAGGCGTTGGACACCCGTTCCCTCTATTCCTATGAAGTCCCTGGCGTATAGTCCAGGGGGGAAAGCTTTATTTCTGAGGTAAGGGGTCAATGGGGATGTCCGAGAGGACAATCCGTATTTGACCGATGCAATGTCCCATATCTTCATCGAATTTGCTATGGCCGGACAATCAATTCGTGTAGTCGGTCTATGATCACGGGGAACCCACATAAGGAATTGTGGCTTATCAGGTCCCATTAGGGATGACTCAAGGTCAACCCATCTCCTTTCATCTGGAGGGGTGTGCCAATACGCTATCTGCGCGAGTTGGGCAGCCAAGTAATAAAAGTAGAAATTTGGCAATCCTAGGCCCCCCCTTGATTTTGTTCTATAGAGGATATTACGGGAAACCCTATGTTTCCTGTTTTGCCAGATAAATTTCCCTGCGGCTTGTTGAAGCGGGCCCAAGTCAGACTTGGTGAGTCGAACTGGGAGAGCCTGGAACAGGAATAAAATCCTGGGGAGGATGTTCATTTTTACCGAGTGGATTCTGCCAATCCATGAAATCGGTTTATCCTGCCATCGTTCCATATCCGAGATAAGAGTGCGAATCATGGGAGTATAATTCTGCCGAAATAGCTGGGCGGGGTCTGCCGTCAGGTGTATCCCCAGGTATTTAATGTGATGTCTTTCTATACGAATATTGTGGTCATTTCCTATTCGAGCGATATCAGACTCACTCATACTTATGGGTAAGGCGCATGACTTAGGCAGATTCACCTTATATCCAGCTATTTCGCCGAATGTCTCTAGGACCCCCGCCAGCGCGTCCATTGACTCCGTCGGTTCCGTCAAAGTCAGCAGAACATCGTCGGCGAACGCAGACACAACATATCTCTGGTCCCCCACAGTGATACCGTGAATTTCAGCAGTGCATCTCACCTGTTGTAATAGAGGTTCCAGGGACAAAGCAAAGAGCAGGGGCGACAAGGGGCAACCCTGTCTAGTCCCGTTGCCCAGGGCAAACGGTATAGCCTTGGAGCCCGCTATACGGACCCGAGCCCGGACATCCGTATATAATGCCCGAATTGCCGTAATAAACGTAGGCGGGAGGCCAGAATGTTGTAGGACCTCGAATAGGTATGGCCACTTAACCCTATCGAAAGCCTTCTCTGCGTCAAGTGACAGGACCAGTGTGGGTATTTTCCTCTGTGCTTGCCGCCAGAGAAGGTCGATGTTACGTCGAGTGTTTTCGTATAGCTGTCTACCAGGGATGAAACCCACCTGGTCTGGGTGGATCAGCCGATTCAAATAGGGGTTTAGGCGGGTCGCTAAAATCTTGGCTAGAATTTTAGAGTCGTGGTTTATCAATGATATCGGTCTATAGTTCTCCGGGAGTGAGTCGTCCCTGCCCGGCTTTGGTATCAGGATGATGTCGGCCAGCGACATGTCTCTGTCCGGAACACCCCCATCCATTAAATCGTTAAACAATGCCTCAAGATGCGGTACCAATTCCTCTCGGAACAACTTGTAATAACCACCCTCAAAGCCATCCGGGCCTGGGGCTTTATTGCACTTCAAGGATAAAATTGCCGCGTCTATTTCGTCGGCCGTAATTTGAGCTCCCAAGGAGAGTACGTCGCCGCCTTCTAGTGTTGGTAAGGCCAATCGATCAAGGAAAGCTCTCGCTTCCCCGATCTCACGCTGTTGTCGTTCCCCGTCTACTACACCAGAATGGTTATATAAGTCGGAGTAATATGCCGTGAATACCGACGCGATATCCGTGGGATCCGTACAACGCCTACCCGCAGCGTCTTTGATGCTCGTAATATGAAAGTGACCCTGTCTCGGGCGGAGGGACCTAGCTAACAACGTGTCCATTTTGTTAGATTTTTCGTAGAATGTCCTCTTAGTCCAAACCACTGCCCTGGCTGTGTCGTCTAAGAGTAACTCTCGTACTGACATTCGCACTTTCTAAACGTCCGCCAATGTGATAGCTGACGGGGCTGACTTATGTTTCTCCTCCGCCCGACCCAGGGCCTCTAGAAGGGAGGATAGTAGTTGCAATTTACGTTTCTTTTTTACCGTCGCTTCTCTGATAAAAATACCCCTAATAACCGCTTTGTGGGCGGCCCAGACCGTAGCTGGCCGGAGGTCCGGGGTTGCGTTCCGGAGAAAATAATCGGATAATTCTCGACGGACCGTTTCCACCACGGCCGGGTCCTGTTAAAGCGAAGTATTCAGCTTCCAGGACCACGGAGATGCAACGCATAGGTTATCCATAGTCAGTGAAATATCTGCATGGTCTGACCAGGATATAGAACCGATCGTGGAAACAGAAGCTTTGGACGCCGCGTGCGAATTAACTAAGAATAAGTCTATCCTAGAATAAGAATCATGGGGTGTGGAATAGAACGTAAAATCACGGTCATCTGGATGGTGGGCTCTCCATATGTCTATGAGGCCTGTACGCTGTATAAAGGTGCGGAGTATCTTGTCCTGACTCCCTCTACCGTGAGATCTCGGTAGCCCACTGCAACGGCTCCGGTCAGCTGCCGGGCACGGGGTGGCGTTAAGGTCTCCGCCTACAATGATCATGCCGTGCGGTAGGCTGTTGATCATTTGAGCCAAGGCGTTCCAGAATTCGGCCGATGGAACATTAGGGGCGTAAATATTGAGGAAGTGGATCGTGTGGGAGTGTAAGCTCCCGGAGAGCAGCAAATAGCGTCCCTCCGGATCGGCTGTAACAGTCCCTATCCGAAAGGGGCACCTATGATGAATTAGTATAGCTACTCCGTTCCTCTTGTTAAGAGCTCTCGCCTCATGTACAACGCGGAACGTGTGGTCCCTCAACATTAGTTTTGCTGGCTTAGGTATATGCGTTTCTTGTAGAAAAGCAATATCAGGGTTCAGGCGTTTAAGTTCCCTAAACATAAGGCGCCTTTTACTCGGGGCATTAAGGCCTTTGACATTCAGGGATAACAATTTCAATGGCATTGCAATAAAGGAGGGAGTTGGCTTGTCACAGAAGTTGGATCCTCTACGGATCCATCTCGAGCTTGCAATGTGGGTATCACAACATCTCCCCCCACCGGGGTCCGAGCAGGGAGTAGGGGTAGGAAAGTGTAAGGGGGATGACAAGGGGTGAGAGGACAGTGAAGGTAGGAATAGAAAGAGAGAGAAAAAAACAGAAAAAACAACAATAGCCTGGACTTACCTATTGCCAGGACCACATGGGAAATATGTCCAGGCGTTTCCAGGGAACCAAAACGGCCCCAGAACTGCCTCAACATAGACCAACCACGAATAGCACCCCCAGGGTGCCAAACTATCCCCAATTGGAGATAATAAACTGTTGTACATAAAGACATATAGAAAAACCGAAACAGAGGGGGAGACCCGTTAGCCGTTCCCAGGCGGTTGTCAGTTCCTAAAGAGGAGAAGCACATTCAAGACTCCCAAAAATCCCGCGAGTGCCAGAGCCGGGCACCCATATACCTCTGAACCCGCCCCCATTCCCCCGCCCCGAAACTAATAATATGTAGAAACAGACCCCGGCTGAAGAGTGGACCTAGCAAAAAATAAACATAACAATACAAGTCCTTGCGGACATAGCGTGAACCAGGTCCCACCGCCCCATCCTGAACCCCCTCTGATAAGAGTCAGAACTTAATGCAAAAGGATAGTGGACAAAAATAACCCGAACACCAGGGATACGGTTACCCGCTGCCCACCACCCGAGAAGCCCCGGAAGCCCGTCTTGAAAAACAGTGGGCCCCCCCAGGTCCAAACCTTTGGGAGGGGGGGGGGGGGGCAGCAAACAGAAATAAAGCAGCAATAATATATCGAGAAGCGTTACCCGCCGCCCGCCGCCCCATTCCGATCCCGTTCCCCAGAAAAACTGTGAATACTTGTAAATGTAAATGTAAATGTGAATTTAAATTGCCCCCATCCCCCCTGGACCAGGCCCAAGAAGCTAAAAATCGTAGTATAAAATACAATGCACAGTAAGCCATACTACACAGCGTCTCCGATGAAGGGGGAGGGGGCAATCGATATACAACACATACATAGCGAGAAGAAGAGGGGAAATATAAAACATATCACCCGCCTCCCCATTCTGATCCCAGTCCCCAGGAAAAACCATGTTTAAATAACTGTAGGCCTCTGCACCGAGGGACCTGACACAATCCCCAAAATCATGAGGAGAGAAAATGGTGGGCAGTCCCGAAAAAAGGTCCACCGGGAGAGGGGTTGCAACGAGTCAGGACATGGGAACCAGGGCGAGGCCCGGGAGCAGAAAAAAAAACCCTAACCCTCCCCATAGTAAGCAATCCCACCCGGGGGTCAAGGAGCCCGCTACCCCAGATGTGCCTCGTATAAAAACCCAGTAACCCGGGCCTGCCGCCATCAGGAAGGTCAAAAATCAAAAGCCCAAATAAGCATTTCAAGCGGGGCCTAGAAATCCCCCGCCCAAACAACCTGATCCCGCCCGCGAGGTCTTACCATCTGGAAATATAGCCCGCCGCTCGGGCATGGCGCCAGTGTGGCCCTCTTCCTCATTCATCAGATGTGTACCATTCTCGGGGGAGAGCGACTAGAGCCTCCGCCGCCCCCTTCGAAATCGGGAAGTCATCCGGGGTTTGGATCCCCAGCTCTGACAGGAACTTCCTCGGGTCACCGTCCGGGAACAGAAGCTTCGTGCGGCCATCCTTAAAAGCCATCAGCCGGAAGGGATGACCCCAAGCGTACTTGATGGTGTGGCGCTGTAGGAGTTCCGTGATCGGGCGCCAGTCCCTGCGTTTCTGCAGCGTCAGCGGGGTAAGGTCTTGGTAGAGAGTGAGATTGGCCCCGTTATAGAGGATTTGACGATCTCTGCCATGCCTCATCAAAGCCTCTTTAGTTTGAAAAGACAAGAATTTAATTATAACGTCCCTCGGGCGCCGATCTTCCGTTCTTCTGGCCCTGAGGGCCCTATGCGCCCGTTCAATATGCCACAAGTGCTCTGGGATGTCGGGGAGCAGCGGCCTGAATATCTCCAGAATGACCTCTGCCAGGGACCCTTCCCCTTCTTGTTCGGGTAATCCCCGGAGGCGGATATTATTGCGCCTTGTTCTGTTCCCCAGGTCGTCTATAGCTGCTTCTGCAGTAAGTAGTTGGGAGGTGAGGTGGTTAATTTGAGCGGCTGCAGCGTTATGGGCTAGAACTGTGGATTCAACCCGCTGCTCGAGCACCGCCGTCCGCACCCCCAAAGCCTGTATTTCAGCTTTCACCTCTGAGGTGGTACGAACCATCTCAGAGGCAAGGTAGCTACGAACCTCCGACAGTTTCGCCAATATTTGGCTGGTGTCGGAATCCGATGCCACACCGCTTGCTGGGCTCGCTGGAGAGCGGGGCGTCGTCTGGCCTTCTCGTCCGCCATCTTGTGTGCTTAGTCGCACGGCGCGAGAGGCCGCAAACATCTCCGGTACTACAACTCCCGTTTCTACCGCCTTTTTCACCTTAGTTTTCGTCGTTCTCCGGTCCATCACTGCTCCCACGACTATTTCGGCTTGATCAGGGGTTTATCTCCGCTGTTGTATGCTGTTGGCACCGTGGTCTCAGCGGAGCTCTACCCGGACACGTCCAGCTCGCTCGGCTGCAGACCACGCCCCCTCTTATCTATCATTTTTATGTGTTTTAGGCACTTAATTGTAAGGAATATACATATATTTAAGGTGATCATATATAACTTAACAATATGTAAAAGAATTTCTGAATAATTCCCCCTCAGTCTCTTTAAGACACTAATAATTACAATCCTTATAGGTTTTATTCATTTATTTATCTATTTTCAAATGTTGATAACAATAACACACACAGAAATGTCATATATGATTTTTATCTTTATTTATTTTTTTCTTTCCCTATTTGTGGATATATTTACATTTTGAGCGAATTGATCGCAAGGACATTAAAATAACTTTATTAGGTATGCTTCTTACGCCGACGGATCATACCAGAAATTACACAAACGCACATAAAGCATCATGGGATCTGAAGTCCCAAAGTGCCGGTCCGGAACGGAAGTGACGTAGCGCAACATCCCAGACCGGAAATGACGTTACGAAGCAAACACATACGGATTGGTTTATTGAATTATAGGCGGGCTTTTCAACCAAACAAAAACCGGAACGAACAGAACAACACCACAGCCAACTGAGGAAGCTATTTCGAGAGAAACGCGTCTTGGCAAGAGGATTCACAGACTACTCAGAGTATTGACTCATTGTTTTATATATATTGATTTTTTTTTTTCTAGTCTTTTGTGTATACTTGTCAGGGTTTCTTTGCTGTTTTAAACAGCAAACCCTTCTGTTTCAGTAATTGAGTTTGCAGCTGCAATTACTTGAGCTGCTTCTGCTTGTTGCCACGGTTACTCACCTGTGAGTAGTAATCAACCCTGCTGCTAATCAGTTCTGCCTATTTAAGCAGCTAAGCCCAGAACCTCCTTGCCCTTGCGTGGTTTCCTGTTTCCCAGAAGTCTCCTTGTTCCTGTGTTTCCTGTTTGATCCTGGTTCCTGACTCCGGCCTTGTTCCTGACTCCGCTGCTCTCCGTGCTCCTGATCCTGGCTTGTCTGACTACCCGCTCTGGTGACTGACCCCTGCTTGATTCCTGGACTTTGCTTTTGTTTATTATTTGTTATTTATTAATAAAGGTGTGTTTGCATCTACTTCTGTCTCTGTCTGGTTCCTGGTCCCTGACATTACGCAAGGGCCATGAATACAGATGGTACAGGCAAGACACCTATACCTAACCTGCTTACCCAGTGGAACCAGCAGAACCACCATTTGGACCAGTATGCCCATCTGGATCCAGTACCCGGCCAGCCTGCGATTGCGGCCGCCTCTGCCTCACTTCCTGTTCTAGCACCGGTTGTAACCTCCAAACCTGTAGCGGCTAGAGAAATGACTGGGTCTGTCCCGCTCCCTCAGCATTTTGGGGGCGACCCAGCACAGTGCAGAGAATTTATAAATCAGGTTAAAGGATACCTTGAAACCCTGCCCCAGGCATTTCCTACAGACAGTGACAAAGTTCACTTCATGATTTCTTTGCTGTCTGAAAAGGCCCTAGCTTGGGCAAAACCTCTCTGGGAGGCGGAGAAGCCCATTATTTACAATTACCCTGAATTTGTTGCATCCTTCAATAGGGTTTTTGATATTCCAGCTCGCTCCACCCCTACTGCCGAACTACTCATGTCTAATTCTCAGGGCACAAAAACTATTGTCGAGTATGCCAGTGAATTCCGTACCATGGCAGCAGAGGGTGGCTGGAACAACGAGACTCTTGTGGCTGCCTTTGCACAAGGTCTCTCCGATGTGTTTAAAAATGAGATTGCAGCCAGAGAATTACCTAAAGATCTCGAGGAACTGATATCATTTGTCACCCTCATTGATATCAGACTCCGAGAGAGATCCTTATCCAAGGAGCGCCTGCGGAGGCCTCTTGTAAATTTGACACCGAGCTTTTCTTGCCCACCCGAACCTCCCTCACCTCCCTTGCCTCCTGGTCCTGAGTCCTCTGTCTGTGTGGAGCCAAGGCGGTTAGGCTTCTCACGCCTCTCGGCCGAGGAGAGAGCCTTTAGGAGGAGGGAGGGCCTGTGCCTATACTGCGGACACCACGGTCACATGTTAAAGTTTTGCCCGATCCGTCCGGCAAAGGGTCCGTACCCAAGATACTGTCAGGGGCAGATCTTGGGTGGTCTTTCTGCAGACCCAGAGATATGTGTGCACAAACCCTTGGTGCCTGTTATCCTCTCCTGGTCTGATTCATCTATTGAAACCCGGGCGTTACTTGATTCTGGGGCTGCAGGCTTGTTTATAGATTGTGCATTTGCAGCAAAGCACTCTATACCCTTACAGTCTCGCAACTCCCCACTAGCCTTCGAAGCCATCGATGGCAGACCAATACAGCCAACCCACGTGACCCAAGAAACCGTGCCCATATCTCTGGCTGTAGGGGCTCTACATCATGAGACGACCCAATTCCAGGTCATTTCCTCTCCATATTACCAGGTTGTTTTGTTATACCCTTGGTTACAGAAGCATAACCCCACAATTGATTGGCGCAAAGCTGAGATATTATCATGGTCCCAGCAATGCACATTGTCCTGTATCCAGAAACCGGTCAAAGTTTTTGGCGCATGTTCTGCCTCTTCCTTACCCGCTGAGTACCAAGAATTCCAAGATGTATTTGACAAGGGTCAAGCTAGCGTTCTGCCACCACACCGTCCGTATGACTGTGGTATCGAACTCCAACCGGGTACCAATCCTCCCCGGGGCCGGATTTACCCACTGTCTGTAGCAGAAAATCGAGCCATGGAGGAGTATGTTACCGATGCACTGTCTAAGGGTTTTATTCGGAAGTCATCTTCTCCTGCCGGGGCCGGCTTTTTCTTTGTAAAGAAAAAAGATGGCGAGTTGAGACCCTGTATCGACTATAGGGGTCTCAATCGCATTACTATTAAGAATGCCTACCCCATTCCATTAATCACGGAATTATTTGACCGCCTCAAGGGAGCAACGGTCTTCACCAAACTTGATCTGAGAGGGGCATTGTCAGGGTACCTGAGGCCTCTACCTCTAAAAGAGGTAGAGACTTAGTAGTTTATCCGTCCAAACGAGCTGTTTCCTTCGTTCCTCGCGGTTCATCCAGTCACTTAAACACCGACCGCGAGGAATCCACGTCCTTTTCTAGCAGTACGCTCAATACGTGACGTCATGACGCTATCACGAGCGACCTGCCACTCAAGTGTCCGATATCCAATCGGTACTTGTCAGAGGCGTGTCTACCATCCGGAGCCAGGGTATTTAAGCTTACTTCTCACTTCAGCTCATTGCCCTGTCGTGGTTCTAGCTTGTCTAGTCACTCAGTGCTCTGGTATTCTAGTTTGCTCTATTGGTTTTTACTCGGCTTGTTGTACTACCCTGCTTATCTCTGTTTTCCCTTGACCCGGCTTGTCTCTCGCTTATCTGTCTTCTCGTTCCCTCGACCTCGGCTTGTCTCTGACTATTCTCTATTACTCTCGGTACGTTAGTCCGGCCATTCTAAGGCCCGGTATACGTACCTTTCTCCTCTTTGTACTCTGCGTGTTGGATCCCTGTCCCGATCCTGACATTACGACAGGGCCAATGGATCCTGCAGGTACAAACAGTCAGCTTGGTTCTTCTGATCCCAGGTTTGACGCCATGGAGCATAGGATGGATCAGATGGCTCTAGCACTACAGGCACTTTTGTCTCGTGCTAGTAACCCACCTGAGGAGACACGTACTCCTTCTATTTCTCCTGCAGTCTCAGGTCTAGAGGTAGCCACTGTAGGTGCTTCTTCCCGTATTACCCCACCAGTACGTTATGGCGGGTCACCGGAAAAGTGTCGTGGCTTTCTGAACCAGATTAGCATCCTTTTCGAATTACAACCCCGCTCTTATCCTACAGATAGAGCGAAGGTTGGATTTGTTATTACTTTACTCATTGAGAAAGCTCTGAGATGGGCCAATCCTTTATGGGAGAATGATAATCCACTAGTCTATAATTATAATGCCTTTGTAGCTGCGTTTAGAAGAACTTTTGACCCTCCTGGTAGAAAGGTCAATGCAGCTAGATTACTGTTGCGCCTTAGACAGGACGATCGAACACTAGTGGATTATGCACTAGAGTTCAGGTCCTTGGCGGCAGAAGTTAAGTGGAACGAACAGGCTTATATAGATGTGTTTCTGAATGGGTTATCAGATGTAATTCTTGACGAGGTTGCTACTAGAGAACTCCCTGAGAATTTGGAGGATTTAATTTCCTTTATATCTCGTATTGATGAACGCCTAAGAGAGAGGCAGAACACTCGAGATAGGACCCGTAGACCCTCCTTTAAACTAGCGCCTACCTTTCAAAATTCTGAGTTCGAGGACTTACGTATTTCTGAACCTATGCAGATAGGCAGTACTCATCTCACAGAGAGGGAGAGACAGTACAGAAGAAGGGAGGGTTTATGTATGTATTGTGGAGTCAGAGGTCATTTACGCCTAAATTGTCCTAATCGTTCGGGAAACGCTCGCACCTAAGTTTCTCTAGAGGACAGGCCTTGGGTGTTTCTACTTTGTCCTCTATTCACAACTACAAAGAGTTCAGGCTTCTGTTACCCGTTTCTTTAAAATGGGAAAAGGGAGTAGTCAAGACTATGGCACTAATCGATTCTGGAGCTGCTGAGAGCTTTATAGATCAGGGTTTTGCTGCCAAGCATGCTATTCCATCCCAGTTAAAAGAGACACCACTGGCTGTTGAGGCCATCGATGGTAGACCGTTACTTGAGCCTGTCATTTTCCGTGAGACCATACCGATTAACTTAACTGCTGGCATCCTACATAGAGAGGACATATCCTTACTGCTCATTTCTTCTCCGTCTATTCCCATAGTCCTGGGGTACTCCTGGTTGAGGAGACATAACCCTATTATTAATTGGGAGTCAGGGGAGATAGTTTCATGGGGACAGAATTGTCAAGAGAAATGCTTGCGGAAGGTCTCACCTCTCTGCTTAACCAACACCTCGACTAACTCTGACAATCCTACAGAGACACAAATTCCGTCTCAGTATCTAGATTTAAAGGCAGTGTTTGACAAAAAGAAAGCCGATACCTTACCCCCACACAGGTCCTTTGATTGCAAAATTAACCTACTCCCTGGTACCATGCCGCCCAGAGGTCATGTATACCCGTTATCTACGAAAGAGAACTCAGTTCTAGAGGAGTATATTCACGAAAATTTAGACAAGGGATTCATTAGGAGGTCCTCCTCTCCTGCCGGGGCTGGATTTTTTTTTGTTAAAAAGAAGGATGGTTCTTTAAGACCTTGTATTGATTATCGAGGCCTAAATAAGATAACCATTAAAAATGCCTACCCGATTCCCTTGATCACCGAACTCTTCGATCGTTTGAAGGGCTCTACAATTTTCACCAAATTGGATCTCAGGGGGGCATATAACTTGGTGAGAATCCAGCAGGGACATGAGTGGATGACGGCATTCAATACTCGATACGGCCACTATGAATATACAGTCATGCCTTTTGGGTTATGCAATGCACCAGCTGTATTCCAGGATCTGATAAATGAGGTTCTTAGGGAGTTTCAGCAAGATTGCGTCATTGTATACCTAGATGATATACTCATACATTCTAGTGAGATTGAGACTCATCACAAGCAAGTCAGGAGGGTTTTGCACAAGCTTCTTCAACATGGCTTGTACTGCAAGTTGGAGAAATGTAGCTTTGATCAAACCCAGGTAACCTTTCTCGGCTATGTGATCTCGGGGGAGGGATTTAAGATGGATCCGGATAAGCTCCAGTCCATTCTAGAGTGGCCTTTACCCAAAGGTCTTAAAGCCATACAGAGATTTATTGGTTTTTCTAATTATTATAGGCGCTTTATTAAAGGTTATTCTTCAATTATCGCACCTATCACCAATATGACCAAACAGGGGGCTGATACTAAGAATTGGACTACTGAAGCCCTTCTTGCGTTCAAAACTCTCAAGGAGCTTTTCGCTTCCGCTCCAATTTTAGTTCACCCCGACACTTCCCTGCCTTTTCTACTTGAGGTAGACGCATCAGAGACTGGTTTAGGTGCTGTCCTATCTCAAAGGTTGGGTGTTGATAAACCATTACATCCATGTGGATTTTTCTCTAAAAAATTGTCTGGTACAGAGAGCAGATATGACATTGGTGACAGAGAATTACTAGCGGTTATCAAGGCTTTGAAAGAGTGGAGACATTTATTGGAAGGTACATTACATCCTGTTACCATTCTAACGGACCACAAAAATTTGTCTTATATCGGAGAGGCAAAGCGTTTGTCCTCTAGGCAGGCTCGTTGGTCGTTATTTCTTACCCATTTCAATTACGTTCTGACTTACAGACCTGGGTCTAAAAATTCTAAAGCCGATGCGCTATCTCGCCAATATGAGCCGTCTGCTTCAGTTGAACCACTTTTGTCCTCCATTGTACCCAAATGCAATATTATTGCTAATACCAGTCTCAAGATCCATTCTCCGCTACTTGACCAGATCTTGAAGTCACAACATCTGGCACCCGGAGACTCTCCTGAGGGAAGAAACTTTGTCCCTCCTGAACTCCAACTGGAACTCTTACAATGTTTTCACGAAAGTAAAGTAGCTGGACATCCTGGTATTCGCAAGACATACTCTCTGATATCCAAAGATTTCTGGTGGCCTTCACTACGAAAAGATATTGAGGAGTTCGTCGCAGCTTGTGAAACTTGTGCCAAGACTAAGCAACCTCATACATCCCCTTGTGGCCTGTTACACCCCTTGGACATTCCTGAGAAACCTTGGTCCTGTTTGTCCATAGACTTTATCGTAGATTTACCTGCTTCCAAGAGACAGACTGTTATTCTCACGGTGGTGGATAGATTTACAAAGATGGCCCATTTCGTGCCATTACCTAAACTTCCGACTTCTCCTGAATTGGCAGAGATTTTTGCGAGAGAAGTTTTTCGCCTACATGGGATTCCTTCGGAGATTGTTTCTGATAGAGGTTCTCAATTTATCTCACGTTTCTGGAGATCCTTTTGTTCTCAAATGGGAATCAAATTGAACTTCTCCTCTGCCTATCACCCTCAGTCTAACGGAGCTGCTGAACGCACCAATCAAAAGATCGAGCAGTATCTACGTTGCTTTGTTTCCGAACACCAGGACGATTGGGTCGGTTTGATCCCTTGGGCGGAGTTCGCACACAATAACCTTGTTTGTGATTCAACTCGCTCTAGCCCTTTCTTCATGAACTATGGCTTTCATCCTTCAATTTTTCCTTCGGTTTCCTCTTCTCAGGGGATACCGTCGGTTGATGATCATGTCGCCAACCTGAAGAAATTATGGGATCAGACTCGGCAAATTCTGTTACATAATTCCTCGTTGTTCAAGAGACACGCTGACAAGCATAGAAGAGCGGCTCCGGTCTTCGTTCCTGGGGAAAGGGTGTGGCTGAGCACTAAGAATATTCGCCTAAAAGTTCCATCTATGAAATTTGCTCCTCGCTACATAGGTCCTTACAGGGTTCTCACTCGTATCAACCCGGTTGCGTATCGCCTTGCTCTGCCACCTGCCTTACACATTCCTAACTCTTTTCATGTCTCCTTGTTGAAACCTCTTATTTGCAACAAATTCTCCTCTAAGGTTTCCTCACCTCGTCCTGTTCAGGTGGAGGGTCGGGAGGAGTACGAGGTCAGCTCCATCATTGATTCCAGAATTTCAAGGGGAAAATTGCAATATCTGGTCAACTGGAGGGGATATGGTCCTGAGGAGAGGAGTTGGGTACCTCAGGAGGACGTTCATGCTTCTCGCCTTCGCAGAGCATTTCACCTCCGCTTTCCATCTCGTCCCGGTTCCTTCCGCCCGGTGGGCGTATCTGAGAGGGGGGGTACTGTCAGGGTACCTGAGGCCTCTACCTCTAAAAGAGGTAGAGACTTAGTAGTTTATCCGTCCAAACGAGCTGTTTCCTTCGTTCCTCGCGGTTCATCCAGTCACTTAAACACCGACCGCGAGGAATCCACGTCCTTTTCTAGCAGTACGCTCAATACGTGACGTCATGACGCTATCACGAGCGACCTGCCACTCAAGTGTCCGATATCCAATCGGTACTTGTCAGAGGCGTGTCTACCATCCGGAGCCAGGGTATTTAAGCTTACTTCTCACTTCAGCTCATTGCCCTGTCGTGGTTCTAGCTTGTCTAGTCACTCAGTGCTCTGGTATTCTAGTTTGCTCTATTGGTTTTTACTCGGCTTGTTGTACTACCCTGCTTATCTCTGTTTTCCCTTGACCCGGCTTGTCTCTCGCTTATCTGTCTTCTCGTTCCCTCGACCTCGGCTTGTCTCTGACTATTCTCTATTACTCTCGGTACGTTAGTCCGGCCATTCTAAGGCCCGGTATACGTACCTTTCTCCTCTTTGTACTCTGCGTGTTGGATCCCTGTCCCGATCCTGACAGGCATATAATCTCGTCCGGATAAAAGAGGACCACGAATGGAAAACCGCATTTAACACCAGGAGCGGCCATTACGAATACCTAGTAATGCCCTTTGGTCTTTGCAATGCTCCGGCGGTTTTCCAAGAATTTATAAATGACGTCCTGCGAGATATGCTGCAGCAATGTGTGGTGGTGTATCTTGATGATATTCTGATCCATTCCACATCCCTCGAGAACCATCACGCAGACGTTTCTCGTGTTCTACAGAGACTTCGAGAAAATAATCTGTTCTGCAAATTGGAGAAATGTGAGTTTCACTGTAAACAGGTTACATTCTTGGGATATGTTATCTCAGATACTGGATTCTCTATGGATCCGGAGAAACTTTCGGCTGTACTTAAATGGCCTCGACCTACGGGTCTTCGCTCTATACAACGGTTTCTGGGCTTCGCCAATTATTATCGGAAGTTCATACGTAACTTTTCTTCCTTGGTTAAACCTCTCACGGACATGACCAGGAGAGATGCTGATCCACAGCATTGGTCACAGGAAGCCATTACTGCCTTTGAGTCTCTCAAAGTCGCCTTTGCTGCTGCCCCTATACTGGCACACCCTAACCCTGCCTTACCATTCATTCTTGAGGTCGATGCGTCTGAGACAGGAGTGGGCGCCCTCCTGTCTCAACGTCCTAACCCAGAGAGTTCCAGGCATCCGTGCGGGTATTTCTCGAAGAAATTGAACCCGGCGGAATGCAACTACCAGATTGGTGATAGAGAACTTCTAGCCATAATTTTAGCTCTCAAAGAATGGAGGCACCTTCTTGAGGGTACTTCAGTGCCAATCCTCATACTCACAGACCACAAGAATCTAACATATCTTTCTGAAGCTAAGCGACTTTCCCCCCGGCAAGCTAGATGGGCTCTCTTCCTATCAAGATTCAATTATGTGGTTTCTTACTTGCCCGGTACAAAAAACATCCAGGCTGATGCCTTGTCTCGACAGTTCTCCCCTCCATCTAGAGAGGAGATAACCCCTACTCCTGTGATTCCTCCGGACCATATACTGGCAACCATCCGTACTAACCTCACCTCACCCCTAGGCGAGGAGATTCTGGCTGCACAAAGTAATGCTCCTCCAGAGAAACCTAATGGCCGTTGTTTTGTACCTATTAACCTCCGTACGAAACTATTGAGTACATACCACGACTCCAAAGCAGCTGGACATCCAGGCAAAAACCAGTTAATCTGGTCCGTATCCCGGCAATTTTGGTGGCCTAGTCTCCGTTCGGATGTCACCGCTTTTGTAGCTGCCTGTCCTGTGTGCGCTCAAAATAAAACCCCACGACGCCCTCCAGTGGGTCTCCTGCAAACCATACCTAATGGTGAACGACCCTGGACCCACTTGTCCATGGATTTTATCGTAGATCTTCCGGTCTCTCGTGGCAATACAGTCATTCTCATGGTTGTTGACCGATTCTCGAAGATGTCGCATTGCATTCCCTTGAAAAAACTACCAACTTCCCAGGAACTTGCAACAATTTTTGGTCGGGAGATCTTTCGTTTGCATGGGTTACCCAAAGTGATAGTCTCAGATAGGGGTAGCCAGTTCGTGTCCAGATTTTGGAGAGCTTTTTGTACGCAAATGGGAATTCAGCTTTCCTTCTCCTCGGCCTACCACCCGCAATCTAATGGTGCAGCGGAACGAGCTAACCAAACACTGGAACAGTTTCTGCGTTGCTACATTTCTGACCACCAGAACAACTGGTCTGATCTGCTACCCTGGGCGGAGTTTGCCCACAATAGTGCGATTCATGCCTCCTCCCGGCTATCCCCGTTCCTGGCAAACTATGGGTTTCAACCGTCCATGTTGCCTGATACGTTCTTGCCACAGGAGATACCGGCATTGGAGGGACATCTCAGGGAACTCCGTTCCACTTGGGTGCAGGTTCAGAGTTCTTTGCAACGCGCAATGCAGAACTACAAACTCCAGGCCGACCGCAGACGCCTTCCTGCACCTACCTATCAGGTCGGAGAGAGGGTCTGGCTGTCTTCCCGCAACCTACGCCTCCGTGTTCCCTCACAAAAACTGGCACCCCGATACGTTGGGCCATTTCGTATACTTCGAAGGGTTAACCCTGTAGCTTACGCACTTGACCTTCCTGCTAACATGCGCATCTCAAATGTTTTCCATGTTTCCCTCTTGAAACCGTTGGTTTGTAATCGCTACACCAACTCAGTGCCACGTCCACGTCCTGTTCTGATTGACAATCATGAGGAATATGAAATACGCAGCATCATTGACTCACGGGTCTTCAGAGGACAGATCCAATACTTGGTGCACTGGAAAGGATACGGTCCAGAGGAACGCTCCTGGGTTCCAGCCTCTGATGTCCATGCACCATCCCTCCTTAGTTCCTATCACGCCCGCTTCCCCATGAAGCCCGGACCCACCAACAGAGATGGGGGGAATCGTTGAGGGGGAGGTACTGTCAGGGTTTCTTTGCTGTTTTAAACAGCAAACCCTTCTGTTTCAGTAATTGAGTTTGCAGCTGCAATTACTTGAGCTGCTTCTGCTTGTTGCCACGGTTACTCACCTGTGAGTAGTAATCAACCCTGCTGCTAATCAGTTCTGCCTATTTAAGCAGCTAAGCCCAGAACCTCCTTGCCCTTGCGTGGTTTCCTGTTTCCCAGAAGTCTCCTTGTTCCTGTGTTTCCTGTTTGATCCTGGTTCCTGACTCCGGCCATGTTCCTGACTCCGCTGCTCTCCGTGCTCCTGATCCTGGCTTGTCTGACTACCCGCTCTGGTGACTGACCCCTGCTTGATTCCTGGACTTTGCTTTTGTTTATTATTTGTTATTTATTAATAAAGGTGTGTTTGCATCTACTTCTGTCTCTGTCTGGTTCCTGGTCCCTGACAATACTATTATTGAATTTTAATGTAGTAAGGAATAAATCTAGATACTTTTTAACTATTGAATCCTGCACTTTTTCCGGTAAGGGGAAGTGTCACCCCAATTTGACACTAAGCCTGCAAACTCAGAGCCAGTGACTAAAGGCTCTAGAAAAGGTGAGCACCATTTCAAACATTTATATATTCACTTAAGAAGGTTTAAAAAATACTACACCCAGAGTTCCTCTTTCTGTCTTCTTATACCCATATTGTGGAGAAAAATAGAGGCAAGAAGTTTAAAAGAACAAAAGGGGTTAAAGTTGTCTACCTTAAAGACACGGAAGCCTGGAAGTTTAGAGCCTAAAATCTCAAAAGGCTCTAAAAAATGTGAGTAATTTTAATCTCACAAAAATACTTAACCACTGATTATATACAATACTGCACAATTATTCTGTATATTCTTTTGTTTTTTATGTATACCCCTTAAACAAGAAAATAGAGAGGGGTGAGTTGTATACACTTACTTCTAAGATCTGTATAGCGCTGCACTCAGGCTAGAGGCTTGGAAGGTGGAAACACCAACCAGACCTCAAGCTATCTGTTTTTCCTGGTGTTTGTTGTCTTAAGGTGGGATATTGGGAGTACCCACAGAGTGCCTGTAGCAGCTAAGAACTACACTGTATTAATTATAATAAGCGCCTACTATAACCACACCGTGTTGTGTCCATAAGTCTCTACATTTACCTGTTACAGCACTCTGATTGGTTGGTTTGAAATCCACCAATCAGAGTGCTCTGTGTCATTTTACACAGCGTGGGAAAGTTCTTTGGAATTTTCCCATGCTGTGTAATTTGACTCATAGATAGCACTCTGATTGGTTACTTTTTTTTTTAGGCTGCTCACTGTTTAATAGACATGCCCTTACTCGCGGTATAGCGAGTAGGGGCATAATTTACTAATACTAAGTAATCTTTAGTATTAGTAAATTTGGCTGAAAGACCAATTTAGGTATTTCAGTCTTTTAGTAGATAGCTCCCTAATATTGTGGGAATTAGGGAGCTATCTACTTATTCATTCCTGTCATTACACTGACTGGCCAAGTAACTTACATTTTATATGAATGTATGTTACTTGATTGTTGTAAGTGTTGCAAATGCTTACAGGTGAATCCTGGCTATGTTTGTATACTTTTTATTTAAAATTGTATACAATGTAACATTCTTCTTCTTTCACTGGGTAAGTATATTAGTACTTAGGCAATACTGTGCTTCGGCACTTTGACACTTCGGAACTTCGGCAACTTCAGAACTTCAGCACTTCGGAACTTCAGCACTTCGGAACTTTGGCAATTTCGGAACTTCGGGAACTCGGCACTTCGGCAATTCGGACATTCGGAAGTACCCGAATGTCCGAATTGCCTGAAATTCGTCGGAATTCATATTCGGACCGAAACGAATTGCACATGTGTAGTGTTTACATCACTGCATAGTAACACCTCCAGTGGCAGTCTCATTTGAATGGCCACAAGAGGTTCTTCCTAGGTTGTGCAGCACTGAAGTTCAGCATCTCCACGCTCTACATAGAGGCACTGGACAATACATCTTTATGAGGAGATGCTGTTTAGCGCAGAATAGTGTTTTTGCGCAATACCCTCCAATGCTTTCCTATGGGAAAACCATTGGATTGACTGAGTCAATCAAATTTGATGATCTCAGCCAAGGAGGTGGAGCGTGGGACGAGCCAGCAGCAAAGAGACCTGTGCAACACTGGAAAAAAGTGAGTAAAATCACCGGTGAGCTAAGAGGCTCATTCAGACCTATAGTGTCAGGAATACATGTTTGCATTCCTAACACTGGAGTATTCATTTAAGCTTTAATTTCAAAGCAATGCTCCATCTTTTAAATGATGCAATCTCTTCTCTGCAGGGCAAGGTGTGCAAGAAGTTCATTTGCAAAATCTGCTTTTGCCCTAACACATCATGGCTGGGCTTGCTCTCTGGACTGAAAGTTGCAACCTACCCCTCTTTACAAACAGTGTTGTAATTATATATATAATATTTTTTGTCCCAAGGTAGATTTCAAACAAAAGTATGCTTGAAACAATTATTTATTTACTGTATGAGTGAACCAAACAGAATAAATAATCAAAATTAAATAAAGATACCACACTAAGAAAAATTGTTGGTCTGCAAGAAATTATTTATTGTTAATAGTGTCATAGACTGTACAAAAGAAAACACTGACTCCTGATTGCCATCCCATTTATTTTGGATACAAAACTGGTCACATATACAGGGAGTGCAGAATTATTAGGCAAATGAGTATTTTGACCACATCATCCTCTTTATGCATGTTGTCTTACTCCAAGCTGTATAGGCTCGAAAGCCTACTACCAATTAAGCATATTAGGTGATGTGCATCTCTGTAATCAGAAGGGGTGTGGTCTAATGACATCAACACCCTATATCAGGTGTGCATAATTATAAGGCAACTTCCTTTCCTTTGGCAAAATGGGTCAAAAGAAGGACTTGACAGGCTCAGAAAAGTCAAAAATAGTGAGATATCTTGCAGAGGGATGCAGCACTCTTAAAATTGCAAAGCTTCTGAAGCGTGATCATCGAACAATCAAGCGTTTCATTCAAAATAGTCAACAGGGTCCCAAGAAGCGTGTGGAAAAACCAAGGCGCAAAATAACTGCCCATGAACTGAGAAAAGTCAAGCGTGCAGCTGCCAAGATGCCACTTGCCACCAGTTTGGCCATATTTCAGAGCTGCAACATCACTGGAGTGCCCAAAAGCACAAGGTGTGCAATACTCAGAGACATGGCCAAGGTAAGAAAGACTGAAAGACGACCACCACTGAACAAGACACACAAGCTGAAACGTCAAGACTGGGCCAAGAAATATCTCAAGACTGATTTTTCTAAGGTTTTATGGACTGATGAAATGAGAGTGAGTCTTGATGGGCCTGATGGATGGGCCCGTGGCTGGATTGGTAAAGGGCAGAGAGCTCCAGTCCGACTCAGACGCCAGCAAGGTAGAGGTGGAGTACTGGTTTGGGCTGGTATCATCAAAGATGAGCTTATGGGGCCTTTTCGGGTTGAGGATGGAGTCAAGCTCAACTCCCAGTCCTACTGCCAGTTTCTGGAAGACACCTTCTTCAAGCAGTGGTACAGGAAGAAGTCTGCATCCTTCAAGAAAAACATGATTTTCATGCAGGACAATGCTCCATCACACCCGTCCAAGTACTCCACAGCGTGGCTGGCAAGAAAGGGTATAAAAGAAGAAAATCTAATGACATGGCCTCCTTGTTCACCTGATCTGAACCCCATTGAGAACCTGTGGTCCATCATCAAATGGGAGATTTACAAGGAGGGAAAACAGTACACCTCTCTGAACAGTGTCTGGGAGGCTGTGGTTGCTTCTGCACGCAATGTTGATGGTGAACAGATCAAAACACTGACAGAATCCATGGATGGCAGGCTTTTGAGTGTCCTTGCAAAGAAAGGTGGCTATATTGGTCACTGATTTGTTTTTGTTTTGTTTTTGAATGTCAGAAATTTATATTTGTGAATGTTGAGATGTTATATTGGTTTCACTGGTAAAAATAAATAAATGGGTATATATTTGTTTTTTGTTAAGTTGCCTAATAATTATGCACAGTAATAGTCACCTGCACACACAGATATCCCCCTAAAATAGCTAAAACTAAAAACAAACTAAAAACTACTTCCAAAAATATTCAGCTTTGATATTAATGAGTTTTTTGGGTTCATTGAGAACATGGTTGTTGTTCAATAATAAAATTAATCCTCAAAAATACAACTTGCCTAATAATTCTGCACTCCCTGTATTAAAGGGACACTATAGTCACCAAAACAATGTTAGCTTAATGAAGCATGTTTGATGTGCTCAATTCGTTGCCATTTAGTAGTTAAATCACATATGTTTCTGTTTATGCAGTCCTGATCACACCTCCCATGGCTGTCACTCACACAGTCTGTATTTAAAAAAAAAAAAAAAAGTGGTTTCATTTTCAATCAGATACTTGCATTACAATTTTGTATTATCAACTCTCTAAAATGAACTTTAATCACATACAGGAAGCTCCTACAGGGTCTAGCAAGCTATTAACAGAGCAGGAGTTAGGAAATGCTACATTGAACAGAATTTGCAATAAAGGAAGTATAAACATCAGATGACTCTTTACAGGAAGTGTTTAGGAAGGCTTTGTAAGTCACATCCAGGGAGGTGTGACTAGGCTGCATAAACAAAGTAATTTGACTCCTAAATGGCAGAGAATTGAACAGTGAGACTGCAGGGACATGATCTATACACCAAAACTGTTTCATTAAACTGAAGTTGTATTGCTGACTATTGTGTCCCTTTACATTTAAATTGTAAAAGGAATGAATACAATTCATAGAATTAATTGTAAAAGAAATATTACCTTATGGGATGAGCCTAATATAATCAGTCAAGTATTTTAAATACCGCAATAAGTTGATGGTGTGCCTCCAGACACTCCGGCTCTGATTGTAATACATTTTATCTAAGCAGCACCTTGTCAGTCTATTACTCATATATTACTCACAATTAGTAGCATAGCACAACAGTATTGTTATTGATTAACGAATAAATAATAGAGAAACAGCAGCAACTGTCAGAATCTCGGGACGCTCTCACTGTGAGTATCAGAATATCAGCTTATTGTCACTCACCATCAACTGACAGAATAAAATTACTGCACTATTTTGTATTATCAAGTTTTCACCATTTTCATTAGATTAGAAATTCATATCCCTCACTGACTTCTGTTTTGACATCTTTAATAGTTTGTTTTCTTTCCTATTATCCAGTGCTTCAAAGCTTCATGTTCAAGTTTTAGAAATAGATGAGAATACTAACCAGAGACCTTATAACTGATTGCATTTCACAGCCTGTCCACACATAAAGACAACAACATGTTCGTATTTGTTCTGCTTTAATATTGGTCTAATTCACGGATCTGAACAAGAGTTACATATGTTCTTCTAATGGATTCTGTTTACTTACAGCAGAAGTGGTTGTGAGTTCCATATCTTTTCATTATTTCAAAACAATTGCCAGGTGTAATGACACCACAACACACAGATATTTGCCATTCCTACCAATTCAACCACACAAGTGAGATGCTTCAATAGTTCTTTGTCTTCCTTACTCACCTCTCATCTAGTCCAATATTTGTATTCATTTTTTTTTTTTTAACAATAATGAATAAAAAGTAAGCAATGCCGTTTAAACAAAGTAAAACAGGGGGAATACATCCATCCAATATACAATGATCTACAACATATGTTGCATCAACTGTACCACTATTGAATCTGCTGATGACAACAATTTGTGACACTTTTGGTTAACATTTTAAATCTAACAAGCCCTAATGAGATGGGTAGGAAAAACAAAAGCCAGAACAACCACAGCCAGGCGCGAGTATAGGAGATCTCTGGCGGTGAGCACATGGCGCTATGGAACCCAATATGGCCTCCTGTATCGAGGACGACTTTGGGGACTCGGATGCGCTGTCCTCAGATGCTGAAGAAACCCGCTCACCTACCTCACGGATACCGACAATGACCAAGCCACAACCTGACTCCACTCCGGTCACAAAGTCTACCCCTATATGATATTACCAACTGCATTTGGCGGCAAAAGCAACAAGGAAGACACCAACAGCCTAACTATTACATTTATTTGATTTGTCTTGTAACAGGTCTATTAGACATGCATACTTAGCTTGCACAATGTGACACTCTTTCAATAGGCGCATAACTTGAATCATAATACAACATTTAAAAAGTGTCATTTAAGAAATTGCCATAATACTGTTAAGTACCACATGTTTTCTTTATGTTTGATGAAGCTGTTGTGGCTTACCAAGCATTGTGCTATCTTTACGCACGCAAGAAAAAATTTTTACAAAAGAAAAAAAAAACAGAAGATAGGCATACTGTTCCCATTAAATACCTGTAGTAAATTTTATTGATGGTCACCACGATGGAATCTTAATAAAAGGGACATTGTATACTCAATTTAGGAGCTTAAAATATAAGTAGCTTCATCGCATGTTGAACTCAAAAGGAGACAGATCTATTCATAGAAGAAAGTACAGCAACTGACAAACAGTGGTAAAAATATACCACAATGAACATGGATTCAAATATTTATATTATGTCAGAACTACAAAGCTTATAAAACTCAGAAGGAAAGATGAAGTTACATTTGTAGCAGAGGTTAATGGGGCTAAGACCAGTTGTCAGCTGTCAATCAAAATAAAATATACTCACGCTCATACAGTTCAAATGAAAATATATATATGTATATTATTTTTTTATTTTTTTTAATGAAGACCTAGTGGACCTTCAGTAAGGTGTAACGTTCCTGAAAAAAAATATTCCAGCCTCAGGAAAAAATTTGTGATTCTGTCCTGAACAATAAATATATAGTTTATGATGACCCTATTAAAAAAACAAAACAAAACAAAAAACTATGTTAAATAGGAACTGTCCCTATTCTGTAATGTACATGACTAAATAGAAAATTGAACATTGCGTGTAACTTGTCCTTTTTTCATGTGATGATCCATTTACTTTTAAATTGATATTAAAGATTTAGCTAATTACATGGCAATCTAGTTGAGACAAGCAAAGCCAGGGCAAATATTGCAAATGAAGGTGTGAATCTGGAGAAAGAGTGAATTCAGAGAAAGTTCAGAATCTACAAATGTTATTTTCTATCGGGATTGAGGGAGAAGGGGCAGGTGGGGGTGTATAGCATTTTGGGGGACGAGAGGGAATCTATCTCCCTAAAAATTAATAATTATAATGTGAAAGTGCCAGTTACAAATTATACAGAAATTAACAGACAATACTAATATTTGTAAAAGTGTAGAGGAATACCGAAGAAGATAGGATAAAATAGCAAGGAATTTGTGTCTTGATTGATGGTAATTGCTTGCAGATGATATTGCAAAGTTTTTAAATATTTAATTTTTTAAAACAAAGTGTCAGCGCTATATATGAAAGCCTTACATTTGGGCAATCTATATAAGTGTGGAAAATCAACAACTTTTCTCTGTGCATAAATGTTATATATCAAAAACACCTATATAGCACAATAAGTTGGATCATACACACAAGAAGTATTAAGACGTGCACAAGAGTCCAAAAGTTCTGAGTGAAAATCTTTGGAGGGTTAATCTTATGTTGCAGTAGAAAATGTAGCATCCATGGATACACTGAAGTTCTATGTAGATTGTACCTTAAAGGATACAAAAAAGCTTTGCATAGTGTAAAACTGCTTTTAATAGTAAAAAAAAGATTCCCTTCCTCCAAATATAAACTCTTACATTAGCAAGTGGTGATACTTGTCTCCAAGATATCACAAACAAATTTTCAGAATCAGAGGCTGAGCAGCCGTTTACCGTCCGCTGGTTGTAGTAGTTCAAACCTCCCGCCCGATCTCAGCGCTGATGGGGGGGAGTATAGCATACAAGCTAAACGTGTCTGTGTGTGGTCGGTTCAAAGCAGGCTGTTGTCATCAATCCTCTGCGTCCTGAATGCCGGTAGCACTTCAACGCGTTTCACCCGCTCTGTCTGGCTTTTTCAAGATAGTGTAACGGCTGTAGATAGCGGTCTTAAATACATTTCTGTCTAATCAGTTAATAATAGATTGCTAGATGGTATCATGTTTTCAAACATGTTAAATACAGAAGACATCTTCTATTTGAAATTAAATGCATTCTGATATTATCTTATCGGTATATTCTTAAAACAATTATAAAATACATCACATAAAAAGTTTCTAATATGGAAATAAAAATAAACATGATTATATAAAATTAGCAATCAGCAAGAAATAAATCAGAATGCAAACACAGAAATGTACTGTTATTCAAGTTGTTATAAATAAAAAGGATAGACGAGATGTTAAATATATAGATTAAATCAGATGTCTCATATTCACCCTTATATTCCTTAAATTCATACATATCTGTAATGGAGAAAGCATGTTTACACATCAAAAGAGATGAGAAAACGAATTGCCAAAAGAGCAGCAACAAACAAATGGCACAGTTAATGTGCATATTGGGACAGGTTACCCACATTAACTCCTGGGTTCATTCACAATATCGAAGTAAAAAACAGACAAATCAATGCATCCAAAAATAGTGGATGCAAAGTGCTTGATGTAAATCAAAAATTGAGTGATGTAATCAATATGCAAATTAGGGCAAACCCCCATATTAGCACTTCTCCTTCCAAGATTTCCTTATGAGGAAAAAACATACATATCAAGCTATAAAATAGCTTACATACATATCAAGCTATTAAATATATATTGAAAAATATATATGCTCTTAAACCATTAACTGCTACCATAGGAACATTTTTACATGACTTGCCATATGTCTAAAGGGTTTAGGTCTGGGCACCATATATAGAGGTTAGTCATAGACAATTTACAAGTTCCAGATCTACATTTATAAGAATAATATACGGTAGTTGATATGCACACCAGGGTGAATCCCTCATACTAACACCTCTCGCTCTAAAAAGCCTAGATCTAAATACCCTATACAGAAGCTAGTTATAGAATATTCGCAAGTTTCAACTCTACATTCATACCCTGCGGAGCCAGAGTCTTTAAGCCAAATATCCAAGACATATCTTCGTAGATTAATCTTTTCGCCAGTTCTCCCCCTCTCCATGGAACATTAACCTTTTCTATTCCACAAAAAGTTTAGCAGCCCGGATCACTTCCATGGTGCTCCGTGAAATGTTTGGATACGGAGTGCTTATCAAATTTTCTTTTTATATTATATATGTGTTCATTAAGTCTTGTCTTCAACATTCTTTTAGTCTGTCCTACATATTGTAGTCCACAGGGACATCCTAAAAGGTAGATAACTTGCTTAGAGTGACACGTAATGCACTCCTTTATATTATAGGATTTTTTCGTGACTATAGACTCAAAACTAGAAATTCTTCTAAAGGGAGGGCCTGTAGTCTTACACACACTGCAGCTTCCACATTTAAAAAAAACTTTTTCTGTATTTAGAAAGTGTGTATTAGGTTTCGGCTGTCTAAAACTGTGCACCAACTGATTCTTGATTGTCGGTGCACCCCTAAAAATAATTCTTGGACATTGGGGTAAGAAAGTGACTAAGGTTGGGTCTTTCTGCAGAAGATGCCAGTGCTTTTTAATACTTCTTCTTAAAAATCGTGCATGGCTACTATAATTAAAGATAATAGGGCACTTAAAATCCTGTACATTTATCTTATCCTTCTTGGATGGATTTAGAAGTGTATTTCTTTAAGAACTCTTGTTGGTCCCTCTCAAATTTTAGATCACTGCTCATTTGAACTTATCAATCACATTATTTGCAAAAGGAATAGAATGCTATCTAAACTAGATGAAGAAAAAGGCAATTTAAAAGGAATCCTAACACCATATCTGGAACTGCCAGATTGCATTCAATTAATGGAGAGGATAGAAAAAAAAGTTGGAAAAATCTTTTGAAGAAACGATCAATATTAAGAAAAAGAAATTTGAGAGGTACCAACAAGACTTTCAGGAAAATAGGGTAAGAAATTACCATAGAAAGGAAGGTAAACGGGGGCGGAGCCTAACTGCGAAGCAGAGAGGTCGCATGGCGTCGGAGCTCCTGAGCAAATACCGCAAAAAACAGTGCTACAGCCCGATAAAACCGCTTAAAATCACCACGACCGTCAGCACAAGAGAGCAGAGCGATTATGGGTCGCAAATCGAAAAAATCAAAGCCGGATCGGCCAAGCCAGAACCATGACATTGGGGCAATGTGGAGACAGGCCCTCGAAACCTCAGGGCCCAATATGGCGACCTTCGCCGACAACTACTCCGACTTATCGGAAGAATACTCCCTGGAGGAAGACCCGATAGCAACACCGAGACAACCGGTGGCTGTGCCCAAACCCCAGAACCCAGATGGAGCACCGGTCACAACAGCGGTGTTAAAAAACCTGCTTGCAGGCCTGCAAACCACGCTCCAAGGGGACATAGCCGCGCTCCGCACGGAGCTTCAAGGCATCACCACGAGGCTGGACACCCTGGAAGTCACCTCGACAGCCCACGAACTAACTATCACCTCCCTGCAATCGGAGGTTACTCACCTTAAACAAACGACCATGGCCCTCGAACGGCGGTTCACCGCAGCGGAAGACGGGCGCAGAGCCACCAACATTAAGGTACGGGGGATACCGGACGATCTGCCCACAGAAGAACTGCCCCATTACGTGCGCAGGCTACTCACCGGCCTTCACACACCAAAAGCAGCCAAAGCCATTCCTCTGGAAAGTATATTCCGGATCCCAAAGCCGGCCACAGCCCCAGCGACGTCTTCCCGCGACCTCATAATCCGCTTTCAGTTCAGAAAAGACAAGGCCGCAACCATGGCAGCAGCTAGAGCGCAGGAGCCACTTACGTTTGAAGGACATTCATTGGCTTTCTTCCCGGATCTAACGGGCGACACATTGGCCTGGAGAGGCTCATTAAAGCCCTTTACCACGCTCCTTAGACAGAAGAATATACCATATAGATGGCGCCCGGACCGTTCCCTTCTCATCGTACGGGGCGAAAACAGGCATGTGGTCCACGACCTTCAAGACGCCCGAAACATGCTGCCAGTGCTGGGATTACCTCCGGACATCATGCAACAGGTGATGCCCCAGAAGAACGCGAGACCCTCACACGGTTGGAACCCAGAGAAGGCTAAAATTTTCGTGCCACGACGATCGAGGCTGGATCCCCCTGAGGGGGCCGGTGCACGTGGACCCTAAAGGACTCTCAAGCTACATGTTGTCTTTATCAGGACTTCTGCATGTTTTCTAGTTTACCTACAGCCCTTTGGCACCATGACCTGCCCGCATATAGCCCATCACTTAACTCTGAGATCGCAGATAATCTGCGGAAAACGGCCACAGGAGGCTATTAGCACAGTCGCCTCTCTGCTCCCACCACTCACAGCCAACACGACAGGACACACACAGACTCCCCTCCCCTCCCCGTTGGTCTAGTGGCCCACGGGGCGACACACGAGGAACAACGACGCACACCATGACTACTCATGCATACACCAAATGAGCACTGACTGACCTGACGCTCACCACATAAGCACGAACCAACCTCAACATATTGTAAATGTCAGTGTGTTCAGTTAGACCACCTCCCACGACAACCAGACAGGTTGACCGAAAGTGTGAAGTGCCTGGCTCGACTAAGCTTCGCTAGCCAACTACCCGACCGTGAATCTCTTGGGCCCCCACAATTACCCCCACGTATGGCACCAAGCTGTCACCTTACCCCAACGTCAGCTCCACGACGATAGTCTCGAAAAACAAATGCCAAAAGTCGACAGTTTTTTTTATTATTGTTATTGTCCGTTAATCTAATATAAAAATGTGCAATGTTTATATGCCACCACTATATCACAATGTGACATGTTCAAGCTTATGACCGCTGTCGTGGCAGAGTAAGCTATGTTGTAATCCTCATGCACTCAAAAATAAAGAATTAAAAAAAAAAAAGAAAGGAAGGTAAACACAATAACCAATTCTCAACCCTTTATAACAGATGTATAAATAATGGAAGTAGGGGTGTGCGTAACTTTAATTGGACAGATAATGGATCGGATAAGGATCATTATCATTATGAAAGAACTCAACCTAAGTCATCTAACCCCACCCCTAAAACACCGAGGGAGAAAGGTTGGAAGATGGTGACTAACAAGAAGCGTAGGAACTCATCTAACTTTGACCATAGGGCACCACAACCAAATTAGGACGAGTATCAAACAGATTTGAAGCTTTGGCACAAATAGAGGATGCTGTACATGACAAGTCCAAGAATCATTCTAACCATAATGGGGAAAATATTTTAGGACCCCGCCAAATGTTTACAAATCATCGTCTCCACAGCACAAAACCAAAAGAACGGTTCAAAAGACCGTTCAGAGGGGATGCAGAGGAGGCAGAGGAGTACAGAGAAGAAAAGAGAACAAAATGGTAGAACCTGTGGGCATTTTTAATTTATCAAATATTTCATTGTCATCAAGCCAAATTAGACTTTTAAATAAAGGATTGAAATATGCCCCTGCTGTAAAGTCCGACCCTTTTCTGAATTTTTTAGATGTCCAGAAATTTATGAGGACATTGAATCTGAAACGCTTCTTTTTGAATAATCCCATTGGTATTGCCAATAGCGGACAAGATAACCACTTTGTTCACACAGCTCTCAAGCATAAATCTAAATTCTGTCCCCCAAACCCATTGAGTGCACATATAAATGCGTTCAATATAGCAGTATTGGGAGACTTAGAAAGAATTCCCAATAAGATCTCTAATACACATCACAATCTCACAGTGGAAGAGAGAAAAGCCTTAAAAGTGCTGAGAGACAATAAAGAATTAATAATGAAACCCGCCGATAAGGGTGGGGGGATTGTCCTAATGAGTGTAGACTATTATGAAAAGGAATGTCTTAGATTGTTAAGAGATGAACATACATATAAATCACTTAATAGAGATCCTAGTATGGAATTTCAGAAAGATTTAAATTCACTTTTAGATAGGGGAAAGCAGGTGGGAATCTTGACCAAAAAAGAATATGATTTTGTTTTTAACCTACACCCCAGAAGGGGTTTTTTATTTTCTCCCCAAGATTCATAAGCATATGACTGAACCACCGGGTAGACCAATCATTTCAGGGATTGGGTCCTTGACCTCTAATTTATCTCAGAATATTGATATATTATTACAACCCTCAGTCAAAAGTACAAAATCATACTTAAGGGATAGTAGCGAATTACTTCGACTATTGGAGGACATAACCTGGAAAAAAAAACTATTGGCTAGTGACATGCGACGTAACATCACTGTACACAGTCATCAAACACGAATTAGGATTAAAAGCTGTTAGAAACATTCTGTATAAAACTTCAGAACTGCAGATGGAGCAGATTGAATTTTTGGTGGAGTGCATTCATTTTATTCTTACACATAATTTTTTTTGGCACAATGATGAAGTTTTTTTACAGGTCACAGGGAATTTTATTTTGTGTTTAGCTGCGTGAATATATCATTATTTAATTTTATATTTTATTTTACTATGACTGCGCTCTCCTGCTTAAATAAATTAAAATATTTCATTTTGCAGAATGCAACTGTGCATCTGGAAAAAAGAATTGCAAACGGTCCAACGACTGCTGGTAATGTAATGGTTCAGACACTTCTAAATTCATATGTAATTGAACCCGCAAGCTCTCATATGTACTCAAGTGTTTTCAGCCATGTTTGTGTAATTGCTTTTTCTTATTTTTTGATGAGACATAAATGATAATTTAGTCGAATAACAATTTTAGTCGACTAAAATTAGACTAAAACTAAAACAATATAGATGGCTAAAATACGACTAAAACTAAAATGACATTTTAGTCAAAAGACGATGACTAAACTAAATTGAAATTCGCCACGGAAATCAACACGGATGAGTACACAAGGTCATCAATACATTCAACCTAACAGTAAATTTATTTGATATCATTTTGTTTATATATTTATTGTATGCTATATATATTTATTATATTTTTATATATTTATTATATATTCGCTATCAGCTGCAGCCCCATTTTTGATAACCATAACGCTGGAACGATTGTTTACTTAACCTGATATATTAGACACGCAGAGCCACCATCTCACCAAATAGAGTGGGGTGGAGCTGTGTGACATAAGCACTCATTCAGTGGCGTGGAGCTGTGTAACCATTGATTCTCTGCTTACAATAGTCACATATGACGTGCACAAATTCAGAAATTTTTAACTATTTTAAAAAGCAGTTCATTGCTAGCTGTGCTATGGACAAACCTTTAACCCCTTAAGGACAAACTTCTGGAATAAAAGGGAATCATGACATGTCACACATGTCATGTGTCCTTAAGGGGTTAAAGGAACACTATAGTCACCTAAATTACTTTAGCTAAATAAAGCCGTTTTTGTGTATAGATCATTCCCCTGCAATTTCACAGCTCAATTCACTGTCATTTAGGAGTTAAATCACTTTGTTTCTGTTTATGCAGCCCTAGCCACACCACCCCTGGCTATGATTGACAGAGTCTGCATGAAAAAAAAAAACTGTTTTAACTTTCAAACAGATGTAATTTACCTTAAATATCTCAATCTCTAAATTGAACTTTAATCACATACAGGAGGCTCTTGCAGGGTTTAGCAAGCCATTAACATAGCAGGGGATAAGAAAATCTTAATTAAACAGAACTTGCAATAAAGAAAGCCTAAATAGGGCTCTCTTTACAGGAAGTGTTTATGGAAGGCTGTGCAAGTCACATGCAGAGAGGTGTGACTAGGGTTCATAAACAAAGGGATTTAACTCCTAAATGGCAGAGGATTGAGCAGTGAGGCTGCAGGGGCATGTTCTATACACCAAAACTGCTTCATTAAGCTAAAGTTGTTCAGGTGACTATAGTGTCCCTTTAAAAGTACACAGCTCTCCAATAGAAAAGATCTAGAGGCTTTCGACATCCAATGTAGACTCAAAATAAAAAGAAGAGGAGTTTAAGTTTTGTTTTAAAAATATAAATTAGATTTTGGAGGTTATGAGCCAGAACTCCTTAACGTTTCTCAAAACAATCTGTTGATTGATCCACTAATGGTCACAGATATGAGTTGCTTTCAAACTGCTCTGCAGATCTTCACAGGTGGTGGCAATCCATGACATTCTTGCCAGGATGGAAATTTCATATGCCCGGGCGGAATTTCTACTTGAAGAGTGAGCAAGTGGAAGTTTTGAGCCCTGTGTTATAAGATACATCAAATGTGCAAATGCAGATTTTTATTTATTTATTTATTGTTTAATGTATTTCTAAGGTAATTTAACTAATCATAACTAAAGTGTGCCGGGCAGACATTTAAAAAAAAAAAAAACAGGTAGAAGGTGACATTTAATCATTTATAGTTAAATAAAAATCTAAAATCTTTACTTGTCAGTTGTTGGCAGTTGAGTGATAGACGAGAGCAGGAGAATCACCCAACAGTAGTTTATTTTGATATCCGTTTCAGAAACTGCAGCACCTGTACTATATATGTAATTATTCTTCCAGTAAATGTGTCGCGCTTACTAGAGAAGTATAGAAGCAGAGAGTCACTTCATTCAGATGCTGTTGAGTTGGGTAAATATGCATAAATATAGTTTAATTGTTAATACCATGGTATTTTATATTCTAACCCCAGAAACACAGTGATGGCAGATAGTGACTCTGCCCTGTAGTAGAGAACCAATGAAGGGGGTTTAATGGGCAGTTATTCTTTTTTTTTTTTAATTATTATTATTTTAGCAGTAAAAGTGTCTACCTTTTCAATAATATTGCTGTCTTGGCAGTAATTCACAAATTCACATGTAGACCAACAGGCTATATTTAAGTTTTTAGGTTCTATATTGTATTTATATATATATTTGGCATATATTGCATTTCTCCATGTAAAATACAGAGCAGGAAGACATGCAGAGAGTGTGTTAGAGCAAAGACATAGTTTGCCTAGGGTATCAGAATTCCAATGAATGGCACAGTCTGATTACCCCTGAATACATATATCCAACATACATAAAAAGATGACATGTAATCCTCCCTGGCTTATTGGAGGCAGAGGCTGCCTATTAACAGGCTAGCCCATCCCGCAACATGTCAGTTTGTCAAAATGATGTCCTCCTTGTGGGAAGGATAAAGCCCAGGATAATATGTAGAACCCTCAGAAGTTAAAAGTTTTTAGAAATAGATGAAGGTAGTGCACTTCTAGATTTTCTACAATTCTGAAAATTCTATGACAGCAAGAAGTATGGGAACTCAGGTCCCTCTGCAAATATAGTAAGGGAACTGGGCTCCCATGGGTTCCCACAGCACTAGAGACCTGGGGGGTAAAATTATACAATTATTTATGATAATGGCTTGGAAAGGTGAATTATATCAATTGACATCTTAGGGCTCCGGTACAGAGGGATCATATGGGAGCTCAGTCTTAATGTATTTGCACAGGGAGTTTAGCTCCCAGACTTCCAGTGAAGTAAGAGCACTGCTTAAAGTAAAACATTGCGTGAAGTTTAAAAAAGTTATTAGACACTTTAACCATATATTTATTCATTTATTTTGCCTTTGTCACATCCTGCTCTGTTCTGCGGAGATGTCTGGCCTTGGCTTCTGGTATCCAGTACCCTTTTTACAATTCTTGTTTAGTTTTTCTTGTTTTTTTCTGGTTTTCTGTTCCATGTCTGGTTTTCTTTATGCTGGGTTTTCTGGGTTCATTCCTTTATTCCGTTCCTGGAATTCCCAGTCTCCTGGATTCCTTTATATGTTTGTTTTATGTTGCCACACCCGTTCCTTTTCCATGAATCCTTTTGTTTCAGTTGTTTCCTGCTGGCAGTCCTCTGCCCTTTTCTTGCAGGTAAGTGCTGTGTGTGTTTTATTATTGTTTATTTATGCATATCTAGGTAGATAGGACCCACCTTAATTGGAGGACTTTGACGCAGTTGGTGGGCTGCATACATCTTGGCCATTTATGTATGTCTAAATCTCCAATGTTTTATATATATAATACTTAGTCATGTCTCCTCTTGTTTTGCCTTGAATCTCTTGTCTTGTTTTATTTTGTCTTGTATTCTCAGTTCATGTACAGTCCTGTCCTGCCCTGTTCTTGTTTTCCTCATGTCTTGTGTACATGTTCTGTGTTCTGCTTTCTGTCCTGCTCTGGTTCTGGGTTCTCCATGTTTTGTCTTGTTTTCTTGTTTGGTGCCTATTCTAGTCTTTCCTTGTTTCTGTACTGGATACATGTCTGCTGCAGAGCCTTCCTATTCAGCTCCTGGGAGGTCTGCTTCTTGTCATCTGGCACCTGGGGTCCACATAAGCTGCATCAGGGCATTGGTATGTGTCCGCACAAATGCTGATGCTCAACACCAGGGGGCGTGTGGTTACCCCGCACCTGGCCCTGACTATACACTTCCACTCAGTGACTCCTAATATCAAGATCAGGTATACTGGGTCCCGGTCATCCCTGACAGCCTTCCAGGTAGTATATTATATGTGATTGTTGCATGTTAAGGATCAAAAATATGAAGATAGTCAGCATGAGAAATAAAAAATAGGATTTGTTGGGAATGCACTGACATTTTTAATACAGACACCTAAAAAGTGGTAAAATCTCTTCAGCACTGGAGTTAAAGCTCAGAAGAACGGTCCAAGGTTCCGCAACCTTGATCCTGAGTCCGGGCACGGTCTGAGAGACCTCTGGGGCTAGTTAAGGGGAACCCTATGAATAGAGGTGTGTCAGCTCAATTTGTACGTGAGGGTAACTCCCGAGAGTAGACCCAGCACTTGGAGGGCAAATCCGCCAGTTTGACGTCCAGCTTGGACAGGGGCCGTTTCGCGGTTCTCAGGGGTATAAACCAACTAGGCGATACCTATAAGTCATATCGGTCCATTCCCAAAGGGAATTTAGTCTTCTCCGCTTTCCAAGCTGTAACGCGCCGTTTGTCGCGAGGAAACATCTGTGTCCGCGTGTCATCGACATCCAGTGGTTAGTCCTAGATAGAGTGCAAACCCTGTATCAGGTGTTTGCGGGGTCCTTTCCGGACTCCATCATGAAGACTGATCCTCTTGATGAATCCATCCGTTAGCCAACGCTTACCAAGGGTGCTTGGTGCAGCATCTAGGATGGTCGGTGGAGTGTCCCCTGTAGCGTACTGATGGTTTCTGGAAGTGAGGTCAGCGGGGTGGCATGAGGACAGGCCAAGTGACCTTCTGGGTGCGGGAGATTTGTCCTTCGGTCGTGATTGCATAACCGCCATAGAGGTAACACTGTCGGAATGATACCTGGTGCGGCCAGCTGGGGGTCACCCAGCATGCAAGAGGGGGTCACCCAACAAGCACAAGCATACCATGCAGTATAGGCCAGCAGGGGGTCACCCTCAGTCTGAACATAATCAGACACTGTAGGTACAGTAGTGCCACAGTGGTTAGCCGTATAATAAAGTAACCAGACATTGCCGGTCCAGCAGTGCAGACGGCAGGAGGGGGTCAACCTCATATAACCATAACCGGGCATTGCAGATCCAGCAGTGCTGTAGGTAAGAGGGGGTCACCCTCAGTGTGGTATCAGAGGTCTGTACACCCAGTAGTGCAGTCAGCGAGAGGGGGTCACCCTCATTATGGTTATAACGGGACCCTGTAGGTCCAGCAGAATAGTCCACAGGAGGGGGTTACCCTCAGTATCTGCGTATAGCAGGGCACCTGCCGTATATATATATATATCGGTAACAAAATACACTTAGAATGGCATTCTATATATATATCTATCTATATATAAAATACAAATAACCGCAAATATATATATATATAGATAAATACATATAATTACATAAAAGATTACATTAGTATACACGTAGAATTTAAGCGGGGAGCGAACGGCACTTTTATGGTCTATATTATTGTTGTAATATGTTTTACTGTTTTAAAACACTAATATTTGTGTTAAGTGAATTCTCCCGAGAATAACAGTACCCCCCATGTACAGGTTTTATGGTGTTTTGGAAAGTTAGAGAGTCACATATAAGGCTTGCATTTAATTTTTTTCACATTGAAATTTACCAGATTGGTTATGTTGCCTTTGAGAGCGTATGGTAGCCCAGGAATGAGAATTACCCCCATGATGGCATACCATTTGCAAAAGTAGACAACCCGAGGTATTGCAAGTGGGGTATGTCCAGTCTTTCTTAGTAGCCACTTAGTCAGAAACACTGGCCAAATATTCGTTTTTTGCTTTTTTCACACAAAAACAAATATGAACGCTAACTTTGGCCAGTGTTTGTGACTAAGTGGCTACTAAAAAAGACTAAACATACCCCAGTTTCAATACCTTGGCTTGTCTACTTTTTCAAATGTAATGCCATTATGGGGGTAATTCTCATTCCTGGCTACCACACCGTCTCAAAGGTAACATTACTAATCTGGAAAATTTCAATTTGAAAATGGAATGTTCTATATTTGACCCTGTAACTTTCCAAAACAACATAAAACCTGTTAATGGGGGGTACTGTTGTACTCGTGACACATCGCTGATTACAAATATGTGCATTTTTTTGCAGTATTATGACATTCACAGTTAAAATGTCAGACGGAAATGCAAATTTTAAAAATTTTAAAAATTTTATTAATAATAAATTATGTTCCATATATGAATAGTTATTGATAAATTAAAGCCCTGTTTCTCCTGAACAAAATGATATATAATAAGTGTGGGTGCATATAATTTGAAAGAGGGGAACTACGGGTGAACAGACATATAGCGCAAATTCTAGTTTTTGTTTACATTTTGTTTTGATCAGAACGTGCACTATTGACTCCGTCCTGAAGGGGTTAAATAAGCAAGCAGCATGTGGGATAAAAAACAACCCAGAGCAGAGACAACTCTGAGTTGGTGAGTGCTCACCTGGAGGCAACAGCAAAGAAAGAGGAAGTGGAAGAGCCTGCTTAGGGGTTTTATACTACTGTTGCTTTGTTCTGATTGGTTGTTTTGAAAAGTTCTGTTAACTGTTTCTTTGCTGCTGGAGGTTTCAGTAAAGAAGGTAAAGCAAATATGAAGCCTCCTGTCCTGCCTTAAAATTCCGACCCATAAATATATATCATTCCTGTTTCTCACATCATTGTGTGCTCCTGATCCTATTCTATAGGCCTTTTTTATGAGGGTATGGAAAAGAGCAGCTTGCTAGCACAGTTGACATGAGCAAAGGGTTGAGATTTGAGAGGTTTTCTCTTGTGTGTGACAGCATTTCAGCAGGTCTCTTGTACGTCTCTCTTCGCGCTGCTGATCACATCATGGAGGTTACATACCCACTCCGTGTGATAAGGTCTGTAGTGCTCTACTCCCTCCTCAGTCCTGCCAGCTGCTCAATAGAGCAAATCAGGTATCCAGTCTCAGGAACGCGATGCATGTTTATTGCTTTGAATACGTCCTGATTAGAAGGATTTAGAGCAGTTTTCACATCAGTACCAACATGAACCCCTACTAAATAGGGACTGCATGTCTCCTGTCCATAACCCTAGCACTACATGCATAATACATCCATGTGTTCTGAGACACAACGGGATTTCATTCCGTACCCCTGGAATATATGTATATTTTCTGACACTGTGTTAATAAGTGTTAACTCCAAGTGCACAAAACGTGAGCATGTGTAATTCCCATTTAGACTGTGATTTCTCTCTATACCCTATCATACAGGAGTGTCTACATTCTTTAGAATACAGTCTCACATATTGTCCTTCACTTTGCAAAATGCCAATTCCTATCTTCTTACATAGCAAGACAAGGTGTAATAACACCAGGGCCGGACTGGGAAAAAATTAGGCCCGGGCATTTTTCAATCAGAGCGGCCCCCTAAGAAGGGGGCGGGGCCAGAGAGGGTGTGTTTTGTCATCACTAATGACAAGCACGCCCCCTCTCAAAGTGAGCATGTTGGTTCAATGCGCAGAGCCCCGCTGAAGAGCTCTAGCATTAGCAAAAGGCCCTGTATTTGTTCTGCGCAGCGCAAGCAAATTTAATAACATGCTTGCGCTGTGTTTGCTTTTAAATTGTCTCTGGTGTCTCCACAAGTGGGATACCCGAGGACAAAAGGGCTAGGAAAGTGTATGGTGCATGTGTTTTTAGCCTGCTTGTGGGATTGCGTGTGTGTAGAGTGTGGTGTGGTATTGTGTAAATAGGTAAATTTCATTGGTGTTTGTGGTGTAATATGTGTGGCTAGGGGCAGTGTGTGTGTGTAGGAGATCTAATGTGTAAAGGACTCAGAGTGTGTATAGGAGATTGTGTGTGTGTGTGTGTGTGTGTGTAGAGGATTAAGAGTGCATATAGGGTAAGGGATCTAGCGTGTATCTGGAGCGTAATGTGTGTAGTGGTGCAGTGTGAGGGGTGCTGTAGTGTGTATATATATATTTGGACGTATTGTATGTGTGAGGGGCGCAGTGTGTGTGTAAGAGGGGTGCTGTGTGTGAGGGTGTTTTTATCTGCCGTCACATTCTAGGGTTTTTTTTTGTCTGTTAACTCACTAGGTTTTATTTATTATATATATATGTGTGTGTGTGTGTGCTGTATATGTGTGGGAGTGTTTTGTGTGTGGGTGCTGTGTGAGTGAGGGTGCTGTCTGTCTGAGGGAGCAGTGTCTGTCTGAGGGTGCTGTGTGCGTCTGAGGGTGCTGTGTGTGTCTGGGGGTGCTGTGTGTGTCTGAGGGTGCTGCGTGTGTCGGTACTGTGTGTGTCGGTGCTGTGTGCGTCTGGGGGTGCTGTGTGCATCTGAGGGTGCTGTGTGTGTCGGTGCTGTGTGTGTCTGAGGGTGCCATGTGTGTCTGGGTGCTGTGTGTGTCTGAGGATGCTGTGTGCATCTGAGGGTGCTGTGTGTGTCAGGGGGTGCTGTGTGAGTGGGGGTGCTGTGTGTGTCTGGGGGTGCTGTGTGTGTCTAAGGGTGCTGCGTGTGTATCAGGGTGCTCTGCGTGTCGGGGGGTGCTGTGTGTGTCTGGGGGTGCTGTGTGAGTGAGGGTGCTGTGTGTGTCTGTGGGTGCTGTGTGTGTGTGTATCTGGGTGCTGTGTGTGTCTGGGTGCTGTGTGTGAGTGTGAATTTATTTTGTATTTAAATATATTTTTTATTAATCATTTTTTATACCCCTCCCTTCTTACCTTTAGCCTGGGAGGGGGGGAGCCGTTCTGCCTGGGAGGAGGGAGTCATGCTTCCTTCCCTGGTGGTCCAGTGGTGAGAGTGAACTCTAACCTGCAGTTCACTCTCGCGAGATCTGAGCGTTGCCGTGGTAACCGTGGCAACGCTCAGAATCCCGCGAGAGGACCCGGCGGAGCTGCTGGCTAGAGCTCCGCCGGTCCTCTCTCCTGCCTCCCTCCATCCCCAGCAAGCGGCCGCCTGTAACTGCCTGTGGGACGGTGAGGGAGGTCTTTGATCTCCCCACCGGCCCATGAAGGCACACAGAAGTGCCGGCGCTCAGATAGCACTGGCCCTGCAGGGGCTGGCAGGGAAGATCCTGTGATCTCTCCTGCCGGCCTCGGCCCCACGGCCATCGCGGTCCACCGGGCATTTGCCCGGTATGCCCGATGGCCAGTCCGGGCCTGAATAACACAGTATATGTTCTTCCTCCATGCTCCCGTGTGCTTGGTTCAATACATGGTTTGATTCCTTTCAAGTTATGCAAAGCAGAGTTATATCTCATATTGCAAAGCCCAATGCTCTATCCTGAGCACATGTGAGTCTCACCTGTGCTCAGTGCAGTCTATGGTTTGGCCTCTTTCTACACTGCATTTCATAGAGGTCATTCCTTTAAACTGGGAATTATGCAGGTCTGTCAAGGGAAATACATATTATTGGCCATAATAGACAAATTTAATTTATTTTATCGATGTTTTGTTTTAGAAAATTGCAATTCCATTGTTGAATCTTACCACTTTATTGAATATGTCCAATATGTCATGCTCCCTTTGCCAAAACTCTATATCAAAGTACCCAAATATTAGCGGGCCCTACACCAATGGCACCATGGTAGATATACAAGCTAATACCAATATGTACTGCTTACAGTGACTCTCCTCAAACTTATGCTTCCCTGTGGTCACCTCCAAGGGGGCACCTAGAGTAGAGGGGCATGGTGCTCAACCCAAAAGGAATTTGGTCTGGATTACATTGACCAAGTAGAATGATATTCGTTCTGTCAAGCAATGGCATTGTACTCTCAATGTAACGTTAACTAGTGAACCCTAACACGCAGACAGGACAGAGTAGAGAGAATTGCAATACCGATCCTTAGAATGGTCGGGTTATGCAAAAAGGATAGTCAAAACACGAGCCAAGATCAAGGGAAACAGAGAGACGGAATAACAAGAGACAAAGCCAAATATCAGTGACCAGGAAATCTATATAACAAGTGCAATGCTCAATGGTAAACCAAAGACCGCAAACAGGGCACTGCGGCAAGGGAGGGGTTAGCTTATATACACACAGGGTGTGTCTGATTGGCTAATCTCCAATTAGTGTTAACCACAACACGTGGGAGGAGTTTCTTCCCTCCCTTGTGGTCTCTGAGGTCATCACTGTGTGCCGGGTCACGTGAGTGGGTGTAGCACACATATAAGGAAGCTGCTCTGGAGCGCGCAGCGTCAGATACACTGCCAGTCTGGAGACAGGAACCAGATGACACCGCCTGCTGTGATGAGGTAAGCAAGGTCGCCGCGGGGGCAGGGGACCTGACACTCAATCTCCCATGATCCTTTATCATTATTAATATATTAATAATAAGTATAATGTGTCCTTTGTGCTTTGCTCTTTCTGCTGCTCACTCTTCCTTGGCATTGTGTAATCATGTAAAGGCCTTCTGTGCTCCAATGATATCAGTACTTGCTAGAATATTTGTCTTAATGTTTATAGTAACATCTAGCATGCCTTATAGTTAAGCAGCATCAGCACTCCTAACAATGCACCCTTTGTCTCTTTCAGCTGTAACTGCAGAATGTCACCTAACCCCTGTCATGCCAACATGATCATTTCTGCAAAGTGTAATCTGCCAGCGCATTATACAATACAGGTGATTCTTGTTTGCCTGCTGGATTCTGTGCGTAGTCTGATCTGACGTATAGTACATAATGCGGGTGCCTCTGTCTCTTCCTCAGTGCACAGGGTCAATACAGGGCCTGATCTCCCTGAGTTATTCAGTCCACCCTGGCATGCTGCTACCTGTGATGCTTTCTGTCTCCGCTTACATGAACACAGATGGATGTGTCAGACAGAATGTGACAGTGATTGAGCTATGTGTGCTTGTCTAAGGTGAGATGGGAAACCTGAGCTATTACAATCAGAATCTCTTTAAACACAGCATGACAAAACAGACAAATAGCCTGGGGCATTGACCACCAGCAGGGGAGCTGTTGCAGTTTTTTCAGACATGAAAGTTTGGCCATTTTTATTTTAATATGTTTCTATTTGTTAGCTATTTTTATGGTGTTTCTCATGCAACCTTTAAAATCTGTACTGTTGAACATTCTATTATTTTTTCCCCCTATCTCCTCGTGGTTTATTCTACTTACTGCCTGAGCTAATCTTGCTCTAGTTTACCTGTTTCATTATACCAGTGATCTACTCTTTTTACCCCAAATGCTTGTGAACTATATTGCCAATGAGCATCATGGGAAATTTAGTTCACAAATATATGGGGTCCTAAAGCTATTATTGCACTAGATAAATAGTAATTAAACAACGTTTTTGTCTATTAAAATAAAGTATAATTTCTTTAAGCCCACATTGCTAAATGAAGGTCAAGATCTTTTTCATTGTTATCATTTATAGGTAGTGATAGTCCCAGGTGTGTGTCCCTATCTTAGGTACCGAAATGAGGCTCCAGGGGTCTCAAGGGGCTTAACCCCAATATAACTAACAACCACAAAAGAGAGAATGTATGCTAATAGTCACAACACAAACACTGTCTTAAAACTAGAAGCATGTCCTGGAAATGCAGATAGTGCTGTGGATAATCTTAGATGTAAAGATGAATACCAGACGGCTAATGGCAGTGGATATATGTCGCCAGATCAACTGATCAAAAAATAATAAAATAATAATTGTAGCAGAATGTATTAAGCCTGTCCTGTAACATGCCTATGTGACTGTATTCGTTTTATTGTATTCATGCATATCTGTATAATTTCGTATGTGGGTTCGGTAGTTTCATGGGAATGAAACTACCGAACCATCAGACCACCCCAGTGAGAAGTGTGCGCCTCGTTAGGCGTTCACACTTCTCGCTAACCGCAACTTAATATGTAATTGTTAATGCCTGGGTGGCCGCTGTTCGGTATACGAACCACGTGCGGCGGCCATCTTATGCATAAAAATCTCAGCGGTGTTTGGTCGTCGAGTGTCTGGAACTCAAATCGGACACTCAAACAACCGAACACTGCTGAGACCTCCAGAGCTCCGTAACTACCGAACGGAAAGACCTAACGAACCCACATTCGGTAGAAACAAAGTACCGAACAAGGGAACTCTAATACATGTGAAGTTAAGTATGGATGGCAAGGATTACTCTACGTTTTTACTGCCGAACGGAGACCGACCGCAGGGCCCAAACACATGGAACCCTTTTCGGATACCACCTCGTGTGCGGTCGGTCAAACTTCACCCTCCATCCAACTCCCGAACCCCTGGTCCGATCTGGGTGAATTTTGGATATATTCTTCACCCAGATCAGGGCTACCTGGCGGTACCCTAAGATTTATGCTATGTACTAGTTTAGGGGTACATCCAGGTTTGGGGTTAATATACAGTATAAATGTAGAAATAGGAAAAAACCTCGACCTAAGAGCCCTAAATCAAACCCATAGGTCGGTGTTTAGAAGAAACGCCCCAGTAACTCTTCCCAACGGGGAATAACCCACAAATTAAATAGTAGAAAAGTATGGAACCAAAGCTCTTGTGGAAGAGTTAATCAGAAATCCCTACCTTTAATAATCCTAATAGTATAGACGATAAAATAGACAGGAAAGGGGAGACCAGGGTAGAAAGGGTGAATGTGACTGGATACACATAGACCCTAGTATTCCCTTAACAGCACAGTATGTGTGAGCCTAAGGATTAGGTAACATACAAAGACTGTAAGGAGATAGAGTTAGGTAGAGAGACCAGTAGGTAAATAGGGGAGAACTGAAAAGAGGACCCTCTAAACTTAGAGGTATATGCACACCTCCCTCCAACAACCTAATCCCCTAAGGGTCCACTCGCTAAGAGAGGATCCTGTAACTGAGTACCTCGGCACTGTGACTGTCACGAGTGCCTACCTATTACCCTGCTCCCTGCCTGTCTAAGTAGCAACAAAAAATAAATCAAATAAATCAAATCCAATCCATAACGTGCTACCTAATTGTGCAACCAAAATTAAATTAAATAAAACTCGACGCGTGTTTCGGCGTGCTAACACGCCGTCGTCAGGAGTAATGTACTGCAGTGTAACCTTGTTCCTTTTTATACCCGTTGTGACAATGATAGTTAACAGCTGTGTGACCCACGTGTGTATGTTTCGTCACTTTCCCGTTCGCTGATTGGTTCAGGGAATATCATTATGCCCTGACTGGTGTCCTTCCCGGACCATGTGACCAGGGGGCGTGGTGATGGGTGAAGTGAAGCCCACGTGGGGAAACCGTCAGCTGAGATGGGAGTGGTGGAATACGTCACTAAGTGACGATACTGTCAATCTTAATAGCCGGCCCACTGAATAGGACGGCGCTTGCGTAGAGGAGTTCTACATGCTGAGAAGGGGAGGGGGAGAGGGATTTGTCATGACCAGAAGATCAATCCCTTATACTCTCCCATATTTTCGAGAGCAGCATAGATGCTCTGTTCCAAGCCTCCTCTAAATTGGTCTAGTACTGTTCTGATGGTGTTACCATCCAAAGGGTATTACGCCCTAATGGGTCTATAATATACTAGCTTTATTAAAGATGTGACATATGTAAAGTCTATGGTATTTCAAGGAAAAAGGAGAACAAATAGAGGAAAAATTCCAAATTATAAAGTGAGGCTAATGGACCAGTCAGACTAGAGGTATTGGTCCATATTCTTTTAACCTTTGTTGTTAATTTTAGAGGTATGGACCGAGGGTCTGTCCGTCTGTCCTGCCTTACTAAAATCTTGATACTTAAAGTGACAGGATGGGAGAAAAGAATCCCTGCAGTAAATTTAAATAACTATATACAATTGTGCCTATTAATTATATACAAGGATACGGTGGGGATAACTATATATAACATCAAAAAAGAGAATAATCATAAAAATGCGGTAAATGAGAAACCCTCATTGAGACCAGCCGGCGAGAGAGTCTTTAATCTGTAAATCCAGTAAGACTCTCGTTGCCTTAATTTCAAATCCCAGTCACCCTTCCTTTGGGTCTGTGGGATATGTTCAATACCCATAAATCTCAATTTTTTAGAGGAATTTGAGTGAAATATTTTTTAGATGGCGTGATATTGGGGTTTCCAAGGGACGCCTTACGGAATTCACATGTTCTCTGATCCTCAGTTTGAGGGGTCTGAACGTTTTCCCCACATATTTTAAACCGCACGAACAGGTGAGTAGATAGATTACCCCTTCTGTTCTGCAGTTAAAGAACGATCGAACTAGGAAGGTATCGATATTGTGGCTATCCGTGAATTCCTTGGAATGTCTTTCCATGAATTCACATGCGGTACAGTGCCCACATTTGTATGAACCCTTTGGTAAGTAATAATTAAGGCTCCTTTTCCTTGGTGCCAAATGACTCTGTACTAGGGTGTCACGAAAATTGTTTCCCCTCCTAGTAGTCACGGAGGGGAAAGAAGTGATTACATGTTTCAAATGCGGGTCAGATTGAAGTATAGGCCAATACCGCTTCAGTGTACCCATCATGTAGTTCCACCCGGCATCATATGTGGCAATACATCTGATCATTTTTTGGTTTTTGTTGTCTACTGATTGTGCACCCTCATCAATAAGGAGTGTATCACGATCAGTCTTAATGGCTCTAGCGTATGCTCTACGTAGGACCCTATTTGGGTATCCTTTATCTTTAAAGGCTTTCCTCAATTCCCAGGCTTTGATCTTAAAATCCTCCGTAGACGAGCAGTTACGTCTCAATCGTAAGTATTGCCCAATTGGGATGCCAGCCTTAAGTGGCTGCGGGTGGTAACTAGTCCAATTTAAGAGACTGTTGGTGGCAGTTTGTTTCTTAAATAGGGTAGTTTTTACCGACCCATCTTTTTTAATTTCAATGGTAATATCCAAGAAATTAATTTGTTGGCCACCTAGTTCGCTAGTAAACCTCAGATTAAGGTCGTTTGTATTGAGGATTTTCACAAAATCTTCAAAAGCCTTAGCAGACCCGGTCCATACAATAAGTACATCATCGATGTATCTTTTCCAACATAGTAGTATGGAGCTGTATAGTGCTTCCACATCCAGACTGCATAATAATGATTGTTCTGGTAGTGATAAGTCTTTCAGAAAATTCAACATCTGTTTGGTGTCCCGTATGTGTGATGGTAATTTAGACACAATCGGGGACAGGATTTTGTCTAAATATATGCTTAGGTTCTGGGTAAGGTTGCCACAGCCTGATACTATTGGTCTACCCGATAAATTATCCACAGACTTGTGGACTTTGGGTAAACTGTAAAATGTTGAAAGTACCGGCTGTTTAATCAGCATGAAGTCAAACTCATTTTTGGTAATGAGTTTATTTGTTAAGGCTTGGTTCAGCAAGGTCTTAATCTCTACACTATATTGTGGAGTAGGGTCAGAGCCAAGAGTCTGATATGTTTCTCTATCACTCAATAGACGCTGTACCATTTCGATATATTTGGAACGGTCCATCAGCACTATATTCCCACCCTTATCTGATGGTTTGATCACCACTTCATCATTCTCTTTTAGTTGTTTAAGGGCTAGTTTTTCCCTTTTAGTGAGGCTGCTGCATGATTTAATGTCCGAATTCCCCAGGTCTGCTTTTTCAATATCTCTACAGACCATTTCTAGGAAGACTTCGATATTTTTATAGTCTTTCAAATGGGGAGTAAATCGACTCTTAGGAGCAAGGTGGGTGGTTGGGATATGGTCACTATGGTCATTATAATCAAGAAGTTCGATCAAGGTGTCTAAACAGTCCATATCTGTGATCGTGAGCCCTAGACTTAATGCCTTCACTTCTTTTTTGTGTGTATGATATTTATGTAAGGCTAGTTTACGGGCAAACAAATGCAGGTCTTTAGTCCAAGTAAATTTGTTAAAGGAGGGTGTCGGTACAAAGGACAGGCCTTTAGAGAGAGTCTGGATTTGTATGTCAGTTGGAGTAAATGAAGATAGATTTATAATCCTTAAATCTCCTAGCGCCGATAATTTCTCTGGTTCCTGCCTTTCTGTGACTGTCTCGTTCTGGGGCGTTGAACTTCGTCCGCTTGTCGAAGTCCTAAAAAATCAACCCCTTTTCTTAGTATGCTTTTTGGTGCTACTGATACAGGTTTATTAGTTACACTTTCCCCTTCGGTGTCCTAGAGGGTGGGACTAATACTCTCAAACCTCTAGGGATAATTTTTTTGGCTATATATGTTTCTAGGGTGGATACCTCCCAGCTTGTTTTGATTTGTTGTTTAAATGCCTTTGTTAGTTTGTTAAACCCACTTTGTATGTCTACTGGAGGTAGAGTTTGAGGAGGAGAATTAGTTGAGAAGATAGTGTCTGCATCAGAGCACCATTGTTTGGAATCTATTTTGTTTGTAAGGAATCCTGCCATAATATAAGTGATGCTGGTTGAGGGTTCACTTGATTATGCTCTCTTTGTAACAAAGATGTATATGGGGCTAGAAACGGTGCATAACACCAGAGTGGAGAAATGTAGAAATAGGAAAAAACCTCGACCTAAGAGCCCTAAATCAAACCCATAGGTCGGTCTTTTCAGTTCTCCCCTATTTACCTACTGGTCTCTCTACCTAACTCTATCTCCTTACAGTCTTTGTATGTTACCTAATCCTTAGGCTCACACATACTGTGCTGTTAAGGGAATACTAGGGTGTTTAGAAGAAACGCCCCAGTAACTCTTCCCAACGGGGAATAACCCACAAATTAAATAGTAGAAAAGTATGGAACCAAAGGTCCCTAGTGGAAGAGTTAATCAGAAATCCCTACCTTTAATAATCCTAATAGTATAGATGATAAAATAGACAGGAAAGGGGAGACCAGGGTAGAAAGGGTGAATGTGACTGGATACACTGGGTTTAACAAACTAACAAAGGCATTTAAACAACAAATCAAAACAAGCTGGGAGGTATCCACCCTAGAAACATATATAGCCAAAAAAATTATCCCTAGAGGTTTGAGAGTATTAGTCCCACCCTCTAGGAATATCGAAATAGAGGGCTTCACACAAGAATGGGAAGACGCAGCAGCCAAATGTTCAACTACGTTTATGTCAATCATATGTAAATATGAAACATTACATTTAGCAAACATCCAAAAAAACTTAGATACTGAGATAGAGAATATCCAAAAGTTTAAGGATGAACCTCAGTTCCCATCTTTGGAAGTAAAACTAAAATCCAATCTGGACAAATTTTCTTACCAAATAAAAGTAAAAAAACATCATAAATTTGTTAGGGACACTACAGACTTCGAAACAGGTAGAGTCTATCGTAATACTAAAAGGAGAATAAGAATTGACTCAGATCATTTTAGTACATCAGAATATGAGTCAACAGACACCGAAGGGGAAAGTGTAACTAATAAACCTGTATCAGTAGCACCAAAAAACATACTAAGAAAAGGGGTTGATTTTTTAGGACTTCGACAAGCGGACGAAGTTCAACGCCCCAGAACGAGACAGTCACAGAAAGACAGGAACCAGAGAAATTATCGGCGCTAGGAGATTTAAGGATTATAAATCTATCTTCATTTACTCCAACTGACATACAAATCCAGACTCTCTCTAAAGGCCTGTCCTTTGTACCGACACCCTCCTTTAACAAATTTACTTGGACTAAAGACCTGCATTTGTTTGCCCGTAAACTAGCCTTACATAAATATCATACACACAAAAAAGAAGTGAAGGCATTAAGTCTAGGGCTCACGATCACAGATATGGACTGTTTAGACACCTTGATCGAACTTCTTGATTATAATGACCATAGCGACCATATCCCAACCACCCACCTTGCTCCTAAGAGTCGATTTACTCCCCATTTGAAAGACTATAAAAATATCGAAGTCTTCCTAGAAATGGTCTGATATTGAAAAAGCAGACCTGGGGAATTCGGACATTAAATCATGCAGCAACCTCACTAAAAGGGAAAAACTAGCCCTTAAAAAGAGAATGATGAAGTGGTGATCAAACCATCAGATAAGGGTGGGAATATAGTGCTGATGGACCGTTCCAAATATATCGAAATGGTACAGCGTCTATTGAGTGATAGAGAAACATATCAGACTCTTGGCTCTGACCCTACTCCACAATATAGTGTAGAGATTAAGACCTTGCTGAACCAAGCCTTAACAAATAAACTCATTACCAAAAATGAGTTTGACTTCATGCTGATTAAACAGCCGGTACTTTCAACATTTTACAGTTTACCCAAAGTCCACAAGTCTGTGGATAATTTATCGGGTAGACCAATAGTATCAGGCTGTGGCAACCTTACCCAGAACCTAAGCATATATTTAGACAAAATCCTGTCCCCGATTGTGTCTAAATTACCATCACACATACGGGACACCAAACAGATGTTGAATTTTCTGAAAGACTTATCACTACCAGAACAATCATTATTATGCAGTCTGGATGTGGAAGCACTATACAGCTCCATACCTCACACAAAAGGCATTGACAACATCAAGGCCATCTTAAGACAAGAGCTCCAATCTCCTAACACGTACATTGATTTCATCTCTGATTTACTTAGTATGGTACTTACCAGAAATATTTTCCTCTTTAATGGTACCATCTACCAACAAGTAAGAGGGACAGCCATGGGCACTTCTTGTGCCCCCTCCTACGCCAATCTCTACCTAGGAACGTGGGATAATCAGGTCCTAAACTCACCACATTTACAACAGTACTCAGGGTACATACTATGTTGGAAAAGATACATCGATGATGTACTTATTGTATGGACCGGGTCTGCTAAGGCTTTTGAAGATTTTGTGAAAATCCTCAATACAAACGACCTTAATCTGAGGTTTACTAGCGAACTAGGTGGCTAACAAATTAATTTCTTGGATATTACCATTGAAATTAAAAAAGATGGGTCGGTAAAAACTACCCTATTTAAGAAACAAACTGCCACCAACAGTCTCTTAAATTGGACTAGTTACCACCCGCAGCCACTTAAGGCTGGCATCCCAATTGGGCAATACTTACGATTGAGACGTAACTGCTCGTCTACGGAGGATTTTAAGATCAAAGCCTGGGAATTGAGGAAAGCCTTTAAAGATAAAGGATACCCAAATAGGGTCCTACGTAGAGCATACGCTAGAGCCATTAAGACTGATCGTGATACACTCCTTATTGATGAGGGTGCACAATCAGTAGACAACAAAAACCAAAAAATGATCAGATGTATTGCCACATATGATGCCGGTGGAACTACATGATGGGTACAATGAAGCGGTATTGGCCTATACTTCAATCTGACCCGCATTTGAAACATGTAATCACTTCTTTCCCCTCCGTGACTACTAGGAGGGGAAACAATTTTCGTGACACCCTAGTACAGAGTCATTTGGCACCAAGGAAAAGGAGCCTTAATTATTACTTACCAAAGGGTTCATACAAATGTGGGCACTGTACCGCATGTGAATTCATGGAAAGACATTCCAAGGAATTCACGGATAGCCACAATATCGATACCTTCCCAGTTCGATCGTTCTTTAACTGCAGAACAGAAGGGGTAATCTATCTACTCACCTGTTCGTGCGGTTTAAAATATGTGGGGAAAACGTTCAGACCCCTCAAACTGAGGATCAGAGAACATGTGAATTCCGTAAGGCGTCCCTTGGAAACCCCAATATCACGCCATCTAAAAAATATTTCACTCAAATTCCTCTAAAAAATTGAGATTTATGGGTATTGAACATATCCCACAGACCCAAAGGAAGGGTGACTGGGATTTGAAATTAAGGCAACGAGAGTCTTACTGGATTTACAGATTAAAGACTCTCTCGCCGGCTGGTCTCAATGAGGGTTTCTCATTTACCGCATTTTTATGATTATTCTCTTTTTTGATGTTATATATAGTTATCCCCACCGTATCCTTGTATATAATTAATAGGCACAATTGTATATAGTTATTTAAATTTACTGCAGGGATTCTTTTCTCCCATCCTGTCACTTTAAGTATCAAGATTTTAGTAAGGCAGGACAGACGGACAGACCCTCGGTCCATACCTCTAAAATTAACAACAAAGGTTAAAAGAATATGGACCAATACCTCTAGTCTGACTGGTCCATTAGCCTCACTTTATAATTTGGAATTTTTCCTCTATTTGTTCTCCTTTTTCCTTGAAATACCATAGACTTTACATATGTCACATCTTTAATAAAGCTAGTATATTATAGACCCATTAGGGCGTAATATCCTTTGGATGGTAACACCATCAGAACAGTACTAGACCAATTTAGAGGAGGCTTGGAACAGAGCATCTATGCTGCTCTCGAAAATATGGGAGAGTATAAGGGATTGATCTTCTGGTCATGACAAATCCCTCTCCCCCTCCCCTTCTCAGCATGTAGAACTCCTCTACGCAAGCGCCGTCCTATTCAGTGGGCCGGCTATTAAGATTGACAGTATCGTCACTTAGTGACGTATTCCACCACTCCCATCTCAGCTGACGGTTTCCCCACGTGGGCTTCACTTCACCCATCACCACGCCCCCTGGTCACATGGTCCGGGAAGGACACCAGTCAGGGCATAATGATATTCCCTGAACCAATCAGCGAACGGGAAAGTGACGAAACATACACACGTGGGTCACACAGCTGTTAACTATCATTGTCACAACGGGTATAAAAAGGAACAAGGTTACACTGCAGTACATTACTCCTGACGACGGCGTGTTAGCACGCCGAAACACGCGTCGAGTTTTATTTAATTTAATTTTGGTTGCACAATTAGGTAGCACGTTATGGATTGGATTTGATTTATTTGATTTATTTTTTGTTGCTACTTAGACAGGCAGGGAGCAGGGTAATAGGTAGGCACTCGTGACAGTCACAGTGCCGAGGTACTCAGTTACAGGATCCTCTCTTAGCGAGTGGACCCTTAGGGGATTAGGTTGTTGGAGGGAGGTGTGCATATACCTCTAAGTTTAGAGGGTCCTCTTTTCAGTTCTCCCCTATTTACGTGTCCCGCCTGAATCTAAGAGCGCGCCGCGAGTCTCGGGCGCGCTCTTAAAGAGACAGTGGGAGCCTAAATTGCCAATAGGCTCCCATTGGCCCCTGTCATGCCACACACCCCATACACTTACCTTTTGGGGGTGTGGATATGACAGGAGCCAATCACATTAATTTAGAGGCTACTTATACTTACCCTTTTCCCTTAGTTCCTTGCCCTATCGTGGTTTCTGCTACAGTTCCCTTTAGTGCTTGTGGTGTTCAGTTGTGTTCCTCCGTATTTGACCTTGGCTTTGTATTCTGACTTCGTTTTCGCTTTATCCTAGTCTGTTCTGTTTGCCGGCTTGCTATTTCCTGTGTACCAGACCCCGGCTAGTCCTAGTTTACGCTGTCTCTTTGTGCCCTTGACCTCGGATCGTTCCTGACTCTGTACGTCTCCTTTATACGTCGAGTCCGGCCACTCTAAGGACCGGTAGACGTATTTTTCCCTCTGTGTTGTCTTCTGTTAAGCTGGATCCTGCGTGTTGGGGTATAATCTCGTTACAATCGGTCAGTTTAAAAGAAACTGGCAGTACAAAGTTAGAAAGCCTCTCTCCCTGGTAAACTAACTAGATAGACATATGAGCAGAAAAATCAGATAGTAGAGGTATATACTATCATACTTAGATAGAATGTGCTAAACTAAAAAGTGCCCATAACCCAGGAAGATCTTTACATCTAATGTTATCCACAGCACTATCTTCATTTCCAGGACATGCTCTAGTCTTAAAACACTGTTTGTGTTGTGCCTATTAGTGTACGTTTTGTTATAGTATTATGTTTGTTTTAAATCAGCGTTTATTGAGAGAAAAATGATAAACAATAAGACAGCAACAGGTATACATCAGTTCAGTGTAACAGAAATCAGTGGGAGCATAACATATTTTGCAGGTAAATGTAGGACCATATTAGTTGCATTAAGAACACAAGATTCCAGAACCGATATCACAACAAAACAACATATACAAGTAATGAATAGCACCTAAGAGCAGATGAACAGAGTCCTGTTGGCAGAGTCATAAAACAATAAAGCAACACGGAACTCAGAGTTTGGTCTTGGGAGCAAAGCGTAAAGATGAATAGATATGTCAGTAAAAGCTAACATTTTAAGAAACCACTGTGGTACTCCGCAGAAGGGGTCAAAATAGTAAAAAAAAATTTTTTTGCGTTTAGTAATTATAAAAAAAAAACTGAGTGAGGAAGACAGACAGCTCTATGAGATTAAGCAGAAAGAGGCTGAAAATAGCACAGTCAGTAAAACAAAAAAAGGGACAAAACATTTTTTAGATACATAAATGAGAAAAGGAAAGTAGAACAAGGATTAGTTAGATTAAAAACAAAAGTAGGAAGGTATGTAGAAGAGGATAAAGGTTTAGCTGACTGCCTCAATGAATATTTTTGTTCAGTATTTACAGATGAAAATTAAGGAAATGGACCTCAGTTAGGAAAAGGGACAAATGTGTAATTTGTTACACGTGAGTTTACAGAGGAAGAGGTTCTATTTCAACTGTCAAAAATAAAGACAAATAAGTCAATGATACCTCATGAAATACACACACAGTTATTAAAAGAGCTTAGTGGTGTACTTGCAAAACCATTAACAGATTTATTTAACCAATCATTGTTAACAGGAGTAGCCCAAGAAGATTTGAAGTTAGCGAATGTTGTGCTGATTCAAAAGAAAGATAGTAGGGAGGAGTCGGGCAACTATAGGCCAGTAAGCCTGACTTCAGTAGTGGGGAAAGTGATGGAAACCATGTTAAAGGATAGGATTGTTGAACATCTAAAATCACATGGATTTCAAGATCAGAGACAACATGGGTTTACTTCAGGGAGATCATGCCAAACTAATCTTATTAGGGGACCACCCAGGAGCTTGTTAACACCTATTAACACCTTGGAACGGTTCTCACCGCAGTGTCCTACTTGTTCGTCTGGGTGGCCGCAATTCCTATGGACAACCACAAGGTGGCGGCCATCTTGTTCGCATGAACGCAGGCAGCGGTGTTTGGGCATGAATCTCATGGAACTAAAATCGGACACAGAAGCTCCAGAACACTGCTGGACTTCCATCATTGCCTGCGTTCGGTTCTATACAATTTAGAAGGGCACTGTTCGGTGAAATTGTTCGTCTGGATGAGGGGAACAAGCTCCAAGCTCCAGTCTCCACTATAGATTCTGTTCGGTAGTTTGTCCATTTCTAGACCGACCGCAAGCCCTGATTCTCTGGACCTGTTTTGGGAATGGGACCATGCGGACGGTCAGTCAAAAATAAGACTTCCAGGAAATTCCTGAACCCCTCAACTGATCTGGGTAATTTTTGGATATGTTGGTCACTCAGATCAGGGCTATTAGGGGATGTAACTGGGGGGATTTTGGTGTTTTAAGGTGCTTTTGGGGTGTTTGAAAAATTTGTGTTTTTTGTGTTTGAAGATAATTGAGTCTAGTATAGTGCTTTACTCAATTATCTCCCAGGCACAGGGGAGGGATTGACCTATTTTGTATGGGAGTGTCCTGGACCTGAGAGCCAATGTGATTGTGTTTTTGTTTCTACTATAATTTACTCTCAGGTCCAGTGGGAGTGCCCTCTGCATGGGGACTGTCATAAAAGGCCAGTTGTGGCTACCATTAAACGAGATTTATTTTACCCTTCATGAAGTCTAGGCTCATGTTTGGGGTATTGGAGGAGCTATATTCACACTCTGGGGATTTCTATAATCACTATACTCCCTTGGATCACACAACTTGCTCTTATAAGAGCAGCCTGCTTCGCTCTCTGGACTAGGAGAGATCTACCCACTGGAAGCTGGACTTGGATCCGGGGGGGGGGGGGGTGGAGGACAGCGAGACCCCAACCAAGCTGTGGCGGTTTGTGGCATTTACGGTGGTTATGATGTTCCAGTGCAGTGCTTATGGTGCTCGCAAGTACTAGGAAGCAGCGATTGACGGAGGTACCCAGTTGGGGTGCCAGGCAGTCCGTCACAACACTGTTGCACATAGAAAGCTTATCAATAAACTGCAGTCTTTAAGTTTGGTTTCCAATATTGTTGAATAGGTAAGGCAGTGGGCGAGTGACAGGCAACAGAGGGTTGTAGTCAATGGAGTATTGTACGCAGTACTAGAGACCGTATCTCCAGAAGGATATTGATACTTTAGAGAGAGTTTAGAGAAGTGCTACTAAACTGGTTCATGGATTGCAGGATAAAACTTACAAGGAAAGGTTAAAGGATCTTAACATGTATAGCTTGGAGGAAAGACGAGACAGTGGGGATATAATAGAAACATTTAAATACATAAAGGGAATTAAACACAGTAAAGGAGGAGACTATATTTAAAAGAAGAACAACTATCGCAACAAGAGGACATAGTCTTAAATTAGAGGGGCAAATGTTTAAAAATAATATCAAGAAGTATTACTTGAGAGGGTAGTGGATGCATGGAATAGCCTTCCAGCTGAAGAGGTAGAGGTTAACACAGTGAGGGAGTTTAAGCATGCGTGGGATAGTCTTAAGGTTATCCTAGCTATAAGATAAGGTCCCTGACTTATGAAAGTATTTAGAAAATTGGGCAGACTAGATGAGCCGAATGGTTCTTATCTGCCGTCACATTCTATGTTTCTATATGAAGTAAGAAAGAAAGAGTTAGAGAAAAGAGAAAAAATAGGGGGAAGTTTAGAGTGGAAGGAAGAAATCAGGAGGGTAGAATAGGGATGGTAAAATCATAATAAAGAGGAAGATGATGGAGAAGAGCAGGCCCACCCAGGACCGAGCCAGTGTCACCCTCACTACAAACAATTGGTGCTAAAAAAAAACTACTAATCAAAGAATAAAGCTCTTCTGTACAGCGTCCCACCATCTTAAGTAAGATGATCCTGAGTCCCAGGGGAGGGCAAATAATTTAGCCAGTAAATCCAAAGTGTAGTATAGCACTGTGTTTCAGCTTGTGTAACAGCCAACATGCTTTTGAATTGTCTGATACCCTCCACCATGAAAGACCATCAGGAGAGAACCAGAGACGCTGCACAATCTAGCATGTAGATACTAGGGTGTCTGGTCCCAACTCATAAATAACTAATTGATAACACATAATATAATGCATAAAGAACTCATAGTAAAACACCTGAAGTGGAGTAGAAGCAGTGTATTTATGTATCTGAAGCAGTTTTTATCCTACACTTCAATCTCCATTGTGATTCCCATTCCCAGCTCCTCTTCTCACTTATCGCTGCACGGGGGTAGTAGGGAGAACCTATTCTCCACCAACCTTGAGTACATGAGAGAGATACATTTTTTAGTGCTGGGGCAACAGCCTTGCACATCATCTCAAAAGAGGTAAGAAAGCATAACAGGCACTGCTCAGCCGAATGGCAGCCAAATAATGTCAGACTTGATTGCTTTAGGCAGTGAAAGAAGATCACTACTCTATCAGGCAATAAAGTCCGGAATAAAACTCTCATAAGAGCCTGCCAAGACATGTTTAGCCATAGGATGAGGCTTAAATGGCTCTTACAATGAGCTAGAGAGTCCAGATTGTCCCAAAGTGAAAGCAAGAGGCCCCAGATACATGGTGAGAAAAAACTGACGTGGAGGGACTGGTGAAGAGTGGTCCTCAAATATAAAAAAGGTGCCTGTTATAATATGTTTGCTGCCTTACTCCATATGTTGAATGAGTAAGGTATAAGGGTTTGAGAGGCCTGCATTAAATTGAATTATATTAGCTGTTAATTTCTTTTTCTAAAACAATAATAGATGTATGTGAGAACACCCTCTAAAGAAACCATAATTTTGTGCTTATAGTGTGCATTTCACCCAGGCGCTTTAATCCCCAGAGCTATTTTACAATCTTCATATTATGGTGGAATACCGGAATATTCAATATGCGTAACATGAAGGTAATGTATACAAAGAATTCTGGCACCAGGTGAACTACAATACATTATAGTGTTGCTTCATTGGTTTGGTTCAAATACCACAACCTTTCTCTTTAATTTCCCAGAAACCCCCGAAGATTATGTTTCTTGAAAACGTATTATTTTATTATCGGGGACTGATTTATTTCACTTCTGAGGCTTTGTGTGGAGTCACATAGATGACATTTACTCTGATTTGGCTCTGGTATAGATACAAATTTAATTCGATTGTAAATGCAAACATATAGATTATGACATCACATGGTTTATTTCTAACAATTTCTAATTGAGAGTAAAAGCTGAGGAAAAGGTATTTTCTGAAACATTTTACTTTTCACCATATTGTCTAGGAGCTTAGCTGGATTTCATAGTCATAAATTCTGTGCTCTATATTATAAAAAACTGACCAAATCTAACTAGTGTGAACATTGTTTGAAATACATGTTTTGAAATACAAACTTGGTACGCCATTTTATCTGTTCTATGTATTCAAATAAAAGATACATTACACAAGATGGGCTTTTCTTCATAGTTCTTGCTTATTAAATTGTATTAATGTGTGTGTGTATCATGCTCAACTAAATGAGGTAGCACTTTTTTTTTTTTTTTAAAGATTTATTTATTTATTCAGACCCGTATTACCCAGGTTTCTCGGAAACAAATCTGAGATAATGACTGAAAGGGCCCGTCATAGTCTCCATGGAAACCCACTCTCTGCAATTTGGTGGAGAAGTGAGAAAATCTGTAAAAGAATGCAGCTTGGATGAATTAAATGAAATCGTAAAGAAAATACGAACATGGTTGCCGTATCAGGTACAAATTAGGTGAACTAGGTAGAAAGAAATTAAAATGATACTGTAATTATGAAACAATGATTAACCGTTGCCCAGCCACTGCTCTGAGTGATAAGAGGAACGTTGTTTACAGGCAGAGAGCTTCGGCAAATTAAAACCTTTGCATCTGAGGAAATGGTTGCCCCATGAAAATAATTAGACTTGGATCATCATTCTACAGGGACATTTATATTTAAACGATACATTGAGAATTAGGTAATTAACATGGAAGCTTTTAGCCACTTTAAAATGATTAGACTTGTACATTTTAATTTAAAGTTAATGGTTTGCCAGTATTAGGAGGATCAAGAGGCTCTCTCTTGGGTGTGAGATGCATGTCTGATGTGATTAATAACTACTAATTGTGAGAAAAGAACTTTAATTGCAACTTTTCTATTCCTCCTTTTCATGCAAAACTTATAGATTCATGCAAGCTTCCAGACCTATACAATTTGAAGGAAACACCAAAGGGCTCTTTGTGTACAAAAATGAATTCTGTTTCTAAAGTTCTAAAAGTTGGGCAGTCACAAAGGGAATCAATTATTTAAAGTTCCTTCTGTTTGCTCGACTTTAGATTTTACCTTAAAGCTGATCTAATTAAATTACTTTTCTTAAGGGGGCAAGGGAGCAATACAGAGCATGACATAGAAATGTAAATCAGTACTTTAATTACTATATGAATTTTAAATAAGAATTTACAGAGAATTACATAGAAATGTGTACCAGTACTTTAATTACTATATGAATATTATATAAGAAGGTACTAGACTTGTTTTGGTCCAAACTGTAATTCGTCCTAATTTTGTCCGATCGTGTGATCAGCCGAATTCCTGAACTCCAACACAAAATGTATGTGAAATACGAACCAACTGAAATGCACAATGGGCGAGCATTTTTCCTATTGGTTTGTGATTCTGAATTTATCTCAGTACGTACCCAATTGAGGTACTGCCCAGCATTTCTGTGTGCACAGCACGGCCATCGATCAGGAAGCCTTGATTTCCAATCCTCATCTGCCCTCCCGATCTGAGCTTAAATTCAAACTTGTGAATGCACTAATAGGGAAGCAGACACTTATGTGACTCCAGGCAGGGATATAAACTCTGCACCCCTCTACCAGTACGGCACCTTGCATCATTTCCGGTTCCAGGAGAACCGTATCATAACCTCGTTCAAGCACTTTATGGAGTCACAGGGGTGACATGAATCAGAGTGCCTTCAAATATTTAAATAAAGTCGGAGCCCCATGGTCATTGTCCTGTTGTGGTTTCCTTCTGGTTTTTCATACAATGCGTGATAGTATTCTCGGAGTTTCCAATATTCTGACTTTGGCTTGTTATTGTCACGGTTCTCGCCGCGACATCCAGACTGCAAGTCGAGGTCGTCCCAGAAATACCCGATGAGGGATTTGAACCCAGGTACCTTGCTATCCTGAACCTGCTATTTTGCCTCTGAGCCACCATATCAGCTCTAGAGATAGCCAGAAGTACATCTTGCCTTGTATCCAGCACTGGGGGCTGGCCGTTATCCGTGGCTGCTCCAATACTCTCGCACACCTGAAGCTGATGGTCGTTAGCCAGGTATATAACCCTGCCTCTCCCAGAAGGCAGGGTCAGTTCATTGACTCTGGTTCCTGTTATTTCGTGCTCCTGTTGTCCTGTTGGTTTTCGGCTCCTGACCTTGGCTTTGTTATTGTTGATCCTGTATTCTGGCATCCTCTGACCTCCGGCTTACCCACGACGATTCTCCTGCTCTTGTCCTTGTCTGTACTTCGACCCGGTGATCCTGAATCAGCCCCCGTGCACAGACTCACAGGCCAGGTGAGTTCTTCCCTGACCACCTCGGCCTGTGTTTAATTGCAAGGGTAAGCACATCTCTGCAAACTGGACTCCCACCAAGGTAAGCCGTGACAGATGAACTGACCATAATGGAGTCTGCAGAGATGTCTCAATTGCTTACTCAGCAAGTATCCAGTCTGGCCCAGACTGTCTTGGAGCTGCAGCGAGAAGTCAGTTTTCTTAAAGGCACGGTACGCCCAGCCCTGGAACCTGGTTATCCTGAACCATTTACCGTTATGCCGGAGAAATTTGATGGTAACCGTGCTTCCTTCCTGTGCTTCAAAACAGATTGTGAATTGGTGTTTTCCCTGAAGTCTCGGACTTATGCTAATGACTTCATAAAGGTCCGAGCAGCTATTAACCTGCTGTCGGGAGAAATCAAACAATGGGCACATGAAAGGTTGCAGTCTCAGAGTCCTGTCCTTGCTGGATGGGATGCTTTCATGACTGCCATGGAGGCACAGTGCAAGATTTCTAGCAAGACCGCTGTACCTAAACCAGCACCACGTCCCAGAGGATCCCAGATTCCAAGAAACAAAGGGAACCTATACCATTACCACAATCCCGTGCTGCCTCCTTATGCTCCTGTTCCTAGGGAGGTCCCAGAACAACCCTACCTTCCTCTTGATTCTGATGAACCTATGGAAATAGGATTGGTCCAGCGCAAGGTGACTACTGAAGAAAGAGACCGGCGGAGAAATCATGGTCTTTGTTTTTATTGTGGTGAAAGAGGGCACCTTATCTCACACTGCCCAATTCGCCCACATCGGCCAGAAACCGTTCAAGTTGGGGTTGTGCATACCCATCCGGCCAAGTCTGCACCTCTGCCTGAGACACGCCAAAGTCACTGTCAGTCTGGTCCACGCTCCGTGACACATATGAGTACTCAGACCACGGTAGTTAATACTACCTGTGTTTCTCTAAAATCAGATACCAGTGCCTCTGAAGTATCTCTGCCTCCAGTCCCGGAGACTTCTGTACCTCTTCTTGAAGAAACTGCTGTTCAAGCAAGCACCACTTCCTACCTGCCCAGAGGAGAATTACCTACCAATGCACATAAGGAAAAAGGTACAGAGAGACTGACTCCTGGGATCAAGGTACTTACAGCCTCCTCCAAGTCTGGTACCATAAAATCCCAGGATGTAAAAAGACTCTGCTCTGGATACCTGAATGATAAAGACTACCTGAGTGAGATTGAGACCGAAGATGAATACGATTTCCAAGCAGAGCCTGTTCACGCCCGGAGGGCGTTCTTGACGGGGGGGTACTGTCACGGTTCTCGCCGCGACATCCAGACTGCAAGTCGAGGTCGTCCCAGAAATACCCGATGAGGGATTTGAACCCAGGTACCTTGCTATCCTGAACCTGCTATTTTGCCTCTGAGCCACCATATCAGCTCTAGAGATAGCCAGAAGTACATCTTGCCTTGTATCCAGCACTGGGGGCTGGCCGTTATCCGTGGCTGCTCCAATACTCTCGCACACCTGAAGCTGATGGTCGTTAGCCAGGTATATAACCCTGCCTCTCCCAGAAGGCAGGGTCAGTTCATTGACTCTGGTTCCTGTTATTTCGTGCTCCTGTTGTCCTGTTGGTTTTCGGCTCCTGACCTTGGCTTTGTTATTGTTGATCCTGTATTCTGGCATCCTCTGACCTCCGGCTTACCCACGACGATTCTCCTGCTCTTGTCCTTGTCTGTACTTCGACCCGGTGATCCTGAATCAGCCCCCGTGCACAGACTCACAGGCCAGGTGAGTTCTTCCCTGACCACCTCGGCCTGTGTTTAATTGCAAGGGTAAGCACATCTCTGCAAACTGGACTCCCACCAAGGTAAGCCGTGACAGTTATGTGACCTTGTTGACCTCTATAATCCTGATCCAGCTAGTTATATCGTACTCCTGGATTTCTGTTATCCTTATCTTGCCTAGAATTACAGTTTTTCGCTATTTATCTTATACGTTAAGCCTGGCCACTCACTACTTTCTGATTTCTCTAGTTACTGACCTAAGATTTGTGAATTGGATAATGTATCCGTGACTGAATTCTCCCTGTGGTACCAAACAGATAGAGGATAATGGGGAAAAGACAATGATTGATGACTTGGATAGTCACTTAATGTTGATTCATAGGTCACGTGATAAGTGAGCCATTGACAGGGAAAAAAGGAGGAGCAGTAAAAAATAAATCCTCCTACAGCGGCCAGCGTCTGAACCGCTGTGGAGAGAGGGAGGACCCTGAGATTGGTCTCCTTCCTCATGGAGGAGATCCCCAGGCTGAGTCCAAGCCTGACAGCCCACTACATGTACCATGACACATTTTCAATCGCATTTTTGTTCTTCTGATTTGTTTCCGTATTTTAGAATTTCAGTTCCAAATTTCTACATTTTAAAATATTTTCTATTTTCAGGAAAAATCTGCCCTCCCAATCTGAGCTTAAATTTAAACTTCTGAATGTACCAATAGGGAGGCAGACACTTATGTGCCTCCAGGCAGGAAGAGAAACGCTGCACCCCTCTACCAGTACGACGATTCATCTCACCGTGTGCAAGTCTAGAACATGCTAGTAATAGATAGACAGTTTTATGAACTTGAGTTTTCCAAGGTCTTCTTGTTTGTTTTTCCACAGAAGATCTAATTGCTTTGTTATATTATATATCACTGAAAATAATCAAGACAGTTCATAGTATCACATGGTAAGGCAGAACGCAGCTGCATAGAGATCAGATGTGAAGAATCTTTATTAACCAATAGATTTGGCTAATTTGCGAGACTCTTTATAAAGTTCTGTTTACATAAATTAAATATTGTATCTAGTATTGTACATTTCAAGTGAATGCAAAGTATTACACCGCCTGCCAACAAACGGTTTAACCCCTTAAGGACCAAACTTCTGGAATAAAAGGGATTCATGACATGTCACACATATCATGTGTCCTTAAGGGGTTAAGATCCTCATCAGAGTGCATAGGGCACAACATCACAGTGGACCACATTATCTACATGGAATCTACAAGAAATGGAAAATCTTATCAGCAACATTGATCTAGTTAAAGCTACATGATAAGAAGAGTGTGACTCTCATCATACTGGGGTTCTGCGAGACCAAAACTGGGTTTTTTGAAGCAATTTTGCCACATCCAAGATGGCTGCTGCTCCCTGCTGTTCCCAGAATTCAGAAACAGTAGAGATTGTAAGGCTGAAATCTTATTCCCGTCCAATGTTTTTATTTTTAGAGTCAGGCTATATTGATTAAAAAATGCTGCTGCACATATTTGTATATCACACTTTTGCCCTAATTTATTTGGGTTGGGTTATTGTTGTTTTTTAAACTTTGTTGGAAATCATTTTATTCAAAAAATAAATCATTAATAAAATAATTTTATATATATATATATATATATATATATATATAAACATAGACAAAAAACTCTTGCACTCCAACTATATAATCTAGTACCAGGTGCTCAGTTCCAAATTTATAAAAGTGTCAAAAAATTACCGGCACGAGGGTTTCTTTTCCAATTTATTGTAAGTAGGTACTGCTCAGTCAACGTTTCAGCTCCCGGTCGGAGCTTTCATCAGGACACCAAAGGCATTTAACATGATAAAAAACAAACATATATAGGATATCTAAAATAAGATAACCAATAGACACTCACCTGTTCAGCTGAATTCTGTTCGTCCTGATTCTCGGCGTGCACTCAGCGCAACTGCGCATGTCTATGTCCGGCATGTACTTCCGCGTCATGTGATCGGGAGGTCGGGTCGGTCAGTTTCTAAGCAACCGCTGATACATTCAGCTTAGGTTGCCACTGTGTTACCAGCTGCTCTCGCAAGAGCTTTTCCCTTCTAAAGTGAAGCCATCCTCTCGATGACATCGGGTTCTAATGCTCTAGTAACTTGTGCTGGCCGAAAATCCTGATAATCAGAACAGCTAACTCTGTAATCTAGATACAAGTATTGTGATAACTATAATGTAGACACTCACCTAGTCCTATCTGAAATATTATTATATGAAAGTTTGGATTCCTTAATTAAATTCTTTGTGATTCTCTCTTTTATCTATCCACCAAGAGTAGAATATTAACAATATACGGGCATGCAAATTATGCACATTCACTTATATAGGAGTTAGCACACCTTATTTATATTGCTACTCGTTCACTTAGGGTATATCCCTTTAACACCTCATATGTAAATATTGAACACTTTTTATAACATGTAACAGACATAAATTAAGTCTTATTAGTTAATATTGCCACCTAGAGAATTGTGCATAGGGAGTTGCAATCCCCCTAGACATTATATAAACTTATTTTTTACACTAAGTAACACACTTGTATATAGAATTTTTTTTCTCACATAATTTTACACTTTATTGCTTTGTCTTTATGCTTTTTTCAACATTTGCCTTATAGTCTATTATGCAAGACAGCCGCCCTATACTATGTAGATAAGAAATACTTGTATCTAGATTACAGAGTTAGCTGTTCTGATTATCAGGATTTTCGGCCAGCACAAGTTACTAGAGCATTAGAACCCGATGTCATCGAGAGGATGGCTTCACTTTAGAAGGGAAAAGCTCTTGCGAGAGCAGCTGGTAACACAGTGGCAACCTAAGCTGAATGTATCAGCGGTTGCTTAGAAACTGTGACGCACCCGATCCGTGAGCCCGACCTCCCGATCACATGACGCGGAAGTACATGCCGGACATAGACATGCGCAGTTGCGCTGAGTGCACGCCGAGAATCAGGACGAACAGAATTCAGCTGAACAGGTGAGTGTCTATTGGTTATCTTATTTTAGATGTCCTATATATGTTTGTTTTTTATCATGTTAAATGCCTTTGGTGTCCTGATGAAAGCTCCGACCGGGAGCTGAAACGTTGACTGAGCAGTACCTACTTACAATAAATTGGAAAAGAAACCCACGAGTGCCGGTAATTTTTTGACACTTTTATAAATTTGGAACTGAGCACCTGGTACTAGATTATATAGTTGGAGTGCAAGAGTTTTTTGTCTATGTTTATATTTTGGGTCCTGCCAGGGATCCCTCTCTATGCACCCACTAATTTAAATAGACAGATCTTCTGAATGAAAGGATCCTTAACACATTGGGACACTACCAATACATTTTTTTGTATTGTTTTTTGTACATATAGTTACCATTTTTTTTGTTTTTTAATGCATATCAATAAAATATTCAGTTTTATTCTACAAGTGGATAACTATTTTTAATATCCCATATTGCTGAGAGAGGAGAGAGACAGATTATTTTCGCAGAGATTGCAGACATTTTTTTCTTAAAGTAACATCCATTGAATATGGATAATTTTCTACAAGAGTCTGGAGCCCAGTCCACACAAGCAAATACCCTCCAATTCTCTGAGGAACAAGCTGAACAAATCTTGTGGGATTCCACCAGTTTAGCCTTACCCACCACAACCACTGTGAGGGATGTGTATTTTAAACTTTTGAAATTAAAGAAAAAATAAATTGATTTGGACTTGCACGGCTTGTTCCTGTCGGATTACCATAGGGCCAAGCAGATACCGAGGGGCTTTAGAGTCCACAACATACCAACCATCGGCAGGACCAAACCAAAGGTATGTAAGGATTGGACCTCAGTCCTAAATAAATGCTCGCTGGATCTAATGTTAATCACTATACAGGATGTTAAAGAAGACCTCATGGAGATCCACAGGAAAACTCAACAGTTTGAAAATGAACAGGCAATACTATTAAACTCACAGGAAGGAGTAAAAATGCAGCTCAAACTCAATGAGGAGGTACTGAAATACAAAAATCAGCTAATTAAGTTTAAAAGACAAAAAATGGAACGGGTACAGCAAGATTACACTGAGCATTCTGTGTATAGATGGCTATCTGGGGAATATAGGAATCGTCCCAGAAGATTTCGAAAGCGGATTGTCAAACCTAACATTAGGACAATCGATGTCACATCAGGTGAATCGGCATCTGAAAATGAGAGCATACTCCCTAATGAACCTGCTAATTTTTTAGACACAGAGGAACGCCAGGAGGACTTACCCCCACAGAGAGTCTTGACAAGAAGCAAAGGCGAAAGAGATCCGCCACAAGACGGGGGCAGAAAGGACGGGTCCACTGGACCCAAGGGGAAACCGCCAACACGGAAATAATTCCTGTCTTTAATCTGTCGGATAGACCCCTTGACCATCAGGAATTGGACATTTTAAACAAAGGACTATCCTTCATACCAACTAAGGCTCCAAACCACTTCCAATGGAATGTGGAATTATACAAATTTGGTCGTACCCTAAGATTAAAAGAGTATTTCAACAAAAACCAGAAACCTGTAGGTGACCTAAATTCCGAACCAAGAAAACTTAGTTTTCGGAAACCAAGCCAGTTTGACCCTCCTACCAACCAATCCACAATTAAAACTTTCCTGTCTACCGTCATGAATGAGACGAAGGATATATTAAAGGAACATAAACCACAGCATTGGAATTTTACCAAGGAACAACATAAATTGGTACGTCGTCTATCATCAGATCCCAAGATCGTGATCCGCCCTGCAGATAAAGGAGGGGGCATAGTGGTTCTGAATTACTCCAACTATGCGGAAGAAATCCATAAACAACTGTCTGTGCAAACAACCTATCAACCTTTAGACAAGGATCCAACGAATACTATAGCCCAGAAGATTGAAGAAACTCTTATGTTTGGACTAAGAGCTGGCTACATTGAGATGGATCTCTTTGAATACCTACAGAAAAAAGCCCCACGGACACCGATTTTGTACACGCTGCCTAAAATCCATAAGAACCCGACTGCCCCTCCGGGCAGGCCTATTGTGTCTGCAATAGATGGCATATTAGAACCGTTAGCAAAATATCTTGACCATTTATTTAAACTACCGGTCACCGCTATACCCACTTGCATTAAGGACACCAATAGCTTGATTAAAGATCTCAAACAAATACAAGAATTTGATGGGTTACTGATAACTATGGACGTCAACAGCCTGTACACGGTAATTCCACACGAGGAGGGCATTGAAGCGATGAGGCAATTACTGTCTGCCTCTACACAGTACCATGGCCCGCCCATCGAGTATACTATGGAACTATTATCACTGGCATTATATAACAATTATTTCAGATTCGAGACACAATGGTACTTACAGGTCTCTGGCAAATCCATGGGGGCAGCGATGGCCCCCATGTACGCCAATACGTATATGTTCGATTTTGAACAAAAGTATATACTTACACAGTATCAGGAGCAAATAGTTCGTTATTATCGCTTCATTGACGATATTTTAATCCTGTGGAAGGGCACATCTGAGGAAGCGAACACATTTGTTGAATATATCAATAAGTTGCCCACACCAATAAAAGTGACCTCATGTATTGACCACAAAAATGTCCAATTCTTGGATTTAGATCTATCGGTCATCAACCATAAGCTGGAGTTTAAACTCTACACCAAACCGACCGACCGCAACACTATCTTACATTTCGACAGTTTCCACCCGCAGCATCTTAAGAAGTCTTTGCCCCTCTCTCAGTTCTTAAGAGTACACAGAAATAATTCCCAGGAAGATCAACGGGAGGAACAACTAAGGACGATGTACTTAAAATTTATGAAGAGAGGATACAGACAACCGGTACTGGAAAAAGCACTGAGCCAAGCTAGAGAACAATATCAGAAGGGAAATAACTCCTCGAAAGAATTAATCAACCGGACAGTTTTTCCAATGAAACTACACTCCGCAAGTAAAGAAATTACTGAATCTGTCACCCGTAACTGGAACATCTTGCGACAAGACCCTACACTTCCAAAGGAACTGACGAATAAGCCCATGTTTTGTTATAAGAGGAATAAGAATCTAAGAGACCTATTGGTAAAAACAGATCCTATCCACTGTTATAACCCCTCTATAACAGGGAAAGCAAACAATGGCTGTGTCAGATGCCTAGGTTGTGTAACCTGTGGGCACATAATTCCGTCTAAGACACTGTCACACCCCCATACAGGTAAAACATACAAAATCACCCACAGGATACATTGTCGCACAGAGTTCGTTATATATAAACTCACATGCCCTTGTGGACTGAGTTATATAGGAAAGACAGAAACAGCTTTGTGCGAGAGAATTAGGGGCCACAGATCGAGTATCCGACTCGCCTATCGTGATGGCAGATCGGACAAACCTGTGGCCCGACATTTTTTGGAAAAACAACATCCACTCTCTGCTTTACGCTGTGTGGCATTCGACCATGTGCCGGTGGCAGCTAGAGGTGGAGATAGAGCCAAACTTCTGTTACAAAGAGAAACATACTGGATAGTAGAATTAGATACTATTTCCCCTAGAGGTTTAAATGAAAAATGTTCCTTCATTTCTTTTCTGTAAATAATTTTTAAGTCTTGATTTTCACCATCCTCGATGGTGGATTAGTATATCCTCTCCTTTACAGTGTATGGGAAATAGGAATACTCCTGACGGTCGCCTTCGGGTGTGACCTTTGGGATGTATTCCTTTAAAAAATATTTTTTATGTAATGTTGTGGATAATTCTTTTCTCCATAATGATGATATGTACCGTATTTATCGGCGTATAACACGCACCGGCGTATAACACGCACCTCATTTTTAGAAAGAAATTCCAGGAAATTTCCCCCCCTCCCATAGTATTCCCCCCCCCCCCATCCCATAGTGTTCCCCCCCTCCCATAGTATTCCCCCCTCCCCTCCCATAGTATTCTCCCCCCCTCCCCTCCCATAGTATTCTCCCCTCCCCTCCCCTCCCATAGTATTCTCCCCTCCCCTCCCCTCCCCCCCCATAGTATTCTCCCCTCCCCTCCCATAGTATTCTCCCCCCCTCCCCTCCCATAGTATTCTCCCCCCTCCCCTCCCATAGTATTCTCCCCCCTCCCCTCCCATAGTATTCTCCCCCCCTCCCCTCCCATAGTATTCTCCCCCCTCCCCTCCCATAGTATTCTCCCCCCTCCCCTCCCATAGTATTCTCCCCCCTCCCCTCCCATAGTATTCTCCCCCCCTCCCCTCCCATAGTATTCTCCCCCCTCCCCTCCCATAGTATTCTCCCCCCCTCCCCTCCCATAGTGTACTTCCCCCCCCTCCCATAGTGTACTTCCCCCCCTCCCATAGTGTACTCCCCCCCCCCCATAGTGTACTTCCCCCCCCTCCCATAGTGTACTTCCCCCCCCTCCCATAGTGTACTTCCCCCCCCATAGTGTACTTCCCCCCCCTCCCATAGTGTACTTCCCCCCCCCCTCCCATAGTGTACTTCCCCCCCCCCCTCCCATAGTGTACTTCCCCCCCTCCCCTCCCATAGTGTACTTCCCCTCCCATAATTACTTACCTGTCCTGAAGCGTGGGCCGGCTTCACAGCTTGCACCGCGGTACAGGAACTTTAATTTCATGTTCCGGTTTCCGGCGGGACTGAAAGGAAGTGTGCACACTATTGTGCACACTTCCTTTCAGTCCCGCCGGAAACCGGAACATGAAATTAAAGTTCCTGTACCGCGGTGCAAGCTGTGAAGCCGGCCCACGCTGCAGGACAGGTAAGTAATTATGGGATATCGGCGTATAACACGCACCCACGATTTTCCCCTATTTTCAGGGGGAAAAAGTGCGTGTTATACGCCGATAAATACGGTATATAATAATGGTGATAACTATAATGTAGACACTCACCTAGTCCTATCTGAAATATTATTATATGAAAGTTTGGATTCCTTAATTAAATTCTTTGTGATTCTCTCTTTTATCTATCCACCAAGAGTAGAATATTAACAATATACGGGCATGCAAATTATGCACATTCACTTATATAGGAGTTAGCACACCTTATTTATATTGCTACTCGTTCACTTAGGGTATATCCCTTTAACACCTCATATGTAAATATTGAACACTTTTTATAACATGTAACAGACATAAATTAAGTCTTATTAGTTAATATTGCCACCTAGAGAATTGTGCATAGGGAGTTGCAATCCCCCTAGACATTATATAAACTTATTTTTTACACTAAGTAACACACTTGTATATAGAATTTTTTTTCTCACATAATTTTACACTTTATTGCTTTGTCTTTATGCTTTTTTCAACATTTGCCTTATAGTCTATTATGCAAGACAGCCGCCCTATACTATGTAGATAAGAAATACTTGTATCTAGATTACAGAGTTAGCTGTTCTGATTATCAGGATTTTCGGCCAGCACAAGTTACTAGAGCATTAGAACCCGATGTCATCGAGAGGATGGCTTCACTTTAGAAGGGAAAAGCTCTTGCGAGAGCAGCTGGTAACACAGTGGCAACCTAAGCTGAATGTATCAGCGGTTGCTTAGAAACTGTGACGCACCCGATCCGTGAGCCCGACCTCCCGATCACATGACGCGGAAGTACATGTCGGACATAGACATGCGCAGTTGCGCTGAGTGCACGCCGAGAATCAGGACGAACAGAATTCAGCTGAACAGGTGAGTGTCTATTGGTTATCTTATTTTAGATGTCCTATATATGTTTGTTTTTTATCATGTTAAATGCCTTTGGTGTCCTGATGAAAGCTCCGACCGGGAGCTGAAACATTGACTGAGCAGTACCTACTTACAATAAATTGGAAAAGAAACCCACGAGTGCCGGTAATTTTTTGACACTTTTATATATATATATATATATATATATATATATATATTCTGCTACTAAGTACAATAATCTGTTTACTAACTGTATAAGTCAGTGTACACAATGTGCCAAAAAAAATGAAAACATTACACTCTGCTCATTAAAAGGTTTGTGCTATGGCGACAAAATATTTTGGATTTTCATGATTTTGGTACACTAATTGGAAGTCATCAGTAGATATGATTTGCATAGGAGACTGCTTCCAACACTTTTTTTTTTTTTACAACATCTTTGACAACAATAGAATGTAAATTTGCTTCACAGGTTGATGTGTTTAAGAGTTTGTTGATGATGTGCCGGAGAAGAGTGTTAAAATGCTACAAAATCCTAAATGCTAGCAAATTATGTTTGTTTTTTTAAATTTGACAATTCTTATTGGAGTGTTAATACAGCAGTACAAATAAATCTCCATACAGCATGATACATTCACAAAAAGTTATACAATTGTATACAATGGTATCATACATTTTGTATTTGAATGGTGCAATTATTGAAGTTGCCTTTGCATGGCTTTGCATGCCTTTGCATGGCTTCCAGTTCCCTGTGTCAAGTGGGGACCTGGAATCCCTGCCAGACGACTCAGATTGGATGTCTCTCATATGGGCCCTCCGCACCAAAGCAGATCTGCAGGGACACCAACTTGGCACTGTAGGCCCCAATCAAGGTGGATCTCCAGCTAACAATGGAGAACCGGCAAGGCCTCAATGATAGGGTGGGTAGATTAGAGGCTGACACAGTCAACATTCTGGAAGCCCAGACTGCTACGAATGGCAGCCTTACTGCCAAACTGACCACATATAATCCATGGCACTTTACATAGCTGACCTGAACAATAGAGGGCACAGATGCAACGTACTTCTTCACAGACTGCAAGAACAGGAGGATTCTCCATTCCTGTTACGTGCCATGCTCTCATAGATGTTCAATGGTCTCCTGAATTCAATAGGGACCATACACCCCTATTGAATACATCAGGGCTCCTAGCTCCCTGAGGTCAAAGGGGCCCCTCAAATAGTCACCCACGTGATGTTATTTGTTGTATGGTGAATTTTGGGTTGAAGAAAGACATCCTCCGCATGGCTAGGGAGTCTGCCAAGCTCAAGTGTCAGCATCACGTGTTACAGTTTTTTCCAGATCTCTCCTTGGCAACACTGGGCTACCACTGAGTCACCACTGGGTCCTTAAACCCCTTACCCGGGTCCTGGAAGCACAACATTCACCTCCCACAATCACCCCAGCCCCTTTGCTCGATGCTTGCCTGTGGTAGAGTCCCTTAGGATGGTTGACTTTTCCATTTCCTGGATCCTGGCCCACCTGGCACTGTGTTCCAAGAACTTGCTGATATATTCCTGATGCCGGAAGACATACACCTTGCTACCTTCTACATTGGGACTCTCTACACCTGTATGTGTCCTGTCTCTGCCCCAGTGGGAGGACCAGCACTGTCTCGCTCCATGGAATCAAGCTACATGTGAGGAGCCCTGGACGAGGGAGATCATCTACAGACCATCTGCCAGAGAGACACTGCTCCCTGCCACACTGTGTGGTCTGTGCATGCTCCACAGCGGACTGCTTCCTGCTCTACCAAGCTTGGCTATTTACCAGAGTGATTATTGGGCTATTAGGTATATAATTACCTAGTTTCTTCTTCTACCACCTATCCTGTAGAAACAAAGGAATTACTTTTGATTCTGATATTTGATTGTTTACAGGTTACTGCAAAGTGTTAACTGTTTAGTTTGAGATTAACCAAGAGGGTCTGGTATCTTGGTTCCAGGACAAGGTTTTGGGTGATCAACTGGACTGGTCTTTTCTCCCAAATACCCTACCATTTTACTTATGCCTCCTGGTCACCGAACAAGCACGGTGTATGTATTTTAGTTGGCTGTGTTTTGGTTTTCACATTTATTCCTCCTCATCATCCTTTGTCACTGGGACCAGAGCTCCTGTGGTGTTTCCCACTTGTGATGACTTAATCCAGGAATATTGAAGCCCATGGAATAAGCAAAGCTAGGTGGAATGGGCCTTGACAGAGCTAGGAGGCAGGCCTATGGAGGAGTGTTACTTGATTGGTCAATTGATAAAAGGGGAGTGGCTTAGTCATATAAATATTCGCCATTTTAAAATTGGGTTCCATTTTAATTTGAAATCGTTACCTGTTGTTAGCTGTTGCTGGCTTCTGGTTGGGATTTCTTTTTCTTTGTCTTTCAGATGGATTCCGTGGCTGAGAGTGATATGGCAGCGATCCTCGAGGGCATGAAGGCGGCGATCCGGCAGCATGGCACAGCTTGGATGGAGCAGCAGCTGGGGGCAGCACTGAGCATGGCGGGTCCGTCGGCGGCGCCGGCGCGGAGACTTCGCGCCGGACCAGGCCTCCACAGCGATTGAGCCCTGAGGCCGGTGCTGGCGCGGTTAGGAGCCGCAGCCCGTCAGCAGGCGGGACAAGGACCGGCAATAGGAGATGTGGAGGCCGGGCTAGGATCCGCGGAGGTAGCGGCCCGGAGGCGACCGCGCAGCAAGGTCGGCAAGCAGCATCTGAGGTGTGCGGTCAGGACAAGATGGCGCCGAGGAACTCGGAGGCAGCGGGCTCGTTACCAGCAGCGGGTCCCGTTGGGAGCAGGGAGCAGCCCGCAGGACGGAGTAAACGCGGTGAGTCGCCCCCTGGGTCAGTTAGGGCAAAAAGGGGTAAAAAACAGGGGTTATCAAATGAGGCCCTCTTAACCCGTTCAGGTTCAGCGGATGATGGGGCAGCCAGTAAGGGCTTGGACAGCAGGGGACAGTCTGCACCTGCCACACATTCCAGGGCGGGTAGGGCGGCACCCAGAGCACGCAGCGGGTTGCAGCAAATGAGGGCTAGGCCGCAAGCACCCCTTCCATCAGCGCAGCGGCCGCAGGTGACAGGCGATAGGACTGCTCATAGGGCGCTGGTGCCGGGTGGCGGGGTCGCAGCAGGCAGTGGCATGGCTCCCTCCAGAACTGGCAATGAGATGGGGCGCTGTAGGCCGGCAGATCAGCGGGCGGGCAGGGAAGGCCGCGCTCAGGATAGGTCGGACAGCCCCGTTACTTGGCGCAGGGACAGGGGGGGTGATAGGGGATCCCGTCATCGCTCCAGGAGTAACCGGCGGAGCAGACAGCGCAGCAGCAGCGGGGAGTCGTCGGTTGGGCGTTACCGCGGCTCACCCGTTCGGGGTCCAGTCTCGCGGGAGAGTGCATCCAGGTCGGCGAGCAGGGGCTCTCCTGACAGGCGAGACAGAAGTTCGTCCGGGGACAGGTGTGGCAGACAGGGCCGGCAGGCCAGGAGTAGCAGTACGCATAGAAGCGCAAGGGTTGAGGTTAGGGAGGATTTGGGTTCTGAAGACGGCCTCCCCAGTTGTGCTTCTTTCGTCCACAGGTCATTGGATGTCGGGTCAGCGGGCCGTAGGAGGTCTAGGGACGGCGGAGAATTCGCAGCAGCATCGCCAGGCCCATCGCATGGCGGAGTTCGGGATGCAGCCCCAGGATCAGCAACACCTCAGGGTTTGGTCGGTGAGTTGCACAGTACACCACACTCTGGAGATTTATTAGAGGGTTTAAAATCTTTCCTTACATCTTGGAGTTCAGGGCTGGATAAGGGGGCTTCTTTTAGCAGGGCTTGGTTGCCAGGATCGTCAGGTTTAGGGTCGGGGGCGCTTCCGGTCCCCGAGCGGGCAGGGAGCAAGGCAGGTGAGTTGGCAGCAGCGTTAGGGGGGTCAGTAGCCTCAGAAGTGGCTGTGGAGAGGGACACGCTAGTGGGGGAGATTCCGGATGCGGCACGGCAGAACGTACACGTGTCGTTTGCGGGTCCGCTAGGGTGTCACCTTAAGATGGAAGTTAAAGAAAGGTTGTGGAAGGGTGAGTTTGTGGAGATCTTCTCCCTTCTCCCTTTAGATGAGTACCTGGATTTGAAGGAGGAGGATAAAAAGGACGCTAAAAAAGAGGAGGAGGAAAAGCGGCGTCGGTATAGGAAAATCCCGAAAACTTTCGGGAATTGGTTGCGAGCATTTTGCATACTGGCGAGTGTGCTGGGGGAAAAGGCCCCTGAAAAATGTTCCCAGCTGTTTTGTTACTTAGACGGGGTGTGGGAGTCTTACCGCACGTATGGGGGGCTAGCCTGGTGGCGGTACGATGAGCAGTTTCGCCAGAGGCTATCAGCTAATCCAGGGATGAGGTGGGATCAGATGGACCTACTGTTATGGATGAAGCTGATGATGTCCCAAAAGGCGGCCCCCTTTCAAGGGGGGGCTGGCGCCGGTGCCTCTTCCACCGCGTCGGCTGCGCAAAGGAAGGGTTTTTGCTGGCTCTATAACGAGGGCCAGTGTAAGTGGGGTGCCTCATGCCGCTTTAAGCATGAATGCTCCGGATGTGGAGGGGGGCACGGTTACAACAGGTGTTTCAAGCGGGGGAAGTCCGCAGCACCTAGCTCGGCCAGAGGGGCTTCGGCACCAGCCGCTGCCGCTGGGTCGGTCACCAGTGAAGGTAGACGCGATGCTCCCGTGGCTAAACAGCTACGGTAAACGAGAGGATGCCTGTTTGTTGTTTGAGGGATTTACGAAGGGTTTTATCATTCCCTTCCGGGAGCGGGTTGTGGCACCTCGTTTCCGTAATCTGCGCTCCGTTGGCGAACATCATGATGTAGTGTGTGAAAAATTGCTTCATGAGGTTCGCCTGGGCCGGATGGCGGGACCGTATAAAGAGCCTCCGCTGCCCGATCTCAGGGTTTCCCCTCTGGGCTTAGTGCCAAAGAAGGAGGCGGGAAAATTTCGCCTCATCCACCACTTGTCATACCCGAAAGGGTCATCGGTCAATGATGACATTGACGGGGCTCTCTGTTCTGTTTCCTACGCATCATTCGACCAGGCGGTCGAGCTGGTAAGGGAGGCAGGACGCGGAGCGTTGTTGGCTAAGGCGGACATAGAAGCGGCTTTCCGCCTTTTGCCCATTCACCCAATGTGTCACCACTTATTGGGTTGTTTTATCGATGACAGCTATTTTGTGGATCTGTGTCTACCCATGGGTTGCTCCATTTCATGTGCATACTTTGAGAAATTTAGTAAGTTCGTGGAATGGGTAGTGAGGAAGGAGGTGGGCACCCAGTTTGTGGTCCATTATTTGGATGACTTCTTGTGTGTGGGGCCGGCCGGCTCCGACGCTTGCCGTCTCAGGTTGCGGTGTCTTGAATGGGTTAGCCAGGTTTTTGGGATACCGCTGGCTCGCGACAAGACCGTGGGGCCTGTTACTTGCCTTAGTTTCCTAGGACTTGAGATTGACACGGTCGCCGGGGAATGTAGGTTGCCAGCGGATAAGTTGGAGTCCCTGCGCGACGCTATTTCAGAGTTGCGGGGGGCAAGGAAGGCGACCCTGCGGGATATACAATCGCTGTTGGGGCGGTTGAATTTCGCTTGTCGCATTATTCCGGTGGGTAGGGTGTTTAACCGGTTCCTAGCCAAAGCCACAGCGGGAGTGCGGTCACCTCATCATTTTATTAGAGTCACCGCTCCGATTAAGGAGGACTTGGGGGTATGGGAGACCTTCCTGAAGGATTTTAATGGGAAGGTCTTTTTCAGGGAAAAGTGTATTGAATCGCCCGAGTTGGAATTCTTTACCGATGCATCTGGAAGTGTAGGTTTCGGGGCCTACTTCGCGGGTCAGTGGTGTGCGGAAAGATGGCCTGGAAAGTGGGCAGTCAGCCCGCTGATTCGGAACTTGGCTTTTCTCGAGCTGTTCCCATTGGTGGTGGCACTTTCTTTGTGGGGCCAGGTTTTACGCAATAGGAGAGTGGTTTTCTTTACTGACAACATGGCTGTGGTGGAGGCGGTGAACAATCTGTCAGCGTCCTCGGTCCCAGTGGTCCGCTTGCTTCGCCGGTTTGTTTTGTACTGCATGCAGTTAAACATTGTTTTTCGTGCACGTCATGTCCCAGGTTTCTTAAACGTAATTGCGGATGCTCTTTCTCGCTTTCAGTGGGAAAAGTTTCGGGCGGAGGCTCCGACCGCGCAAAAGGAGGGTCTGCCATGTCCGGATCTGATGTGGCAGCTCGGGACATCTTGCTTGGAAGACTGATCAGGGATTCGCTGGCTCCGGGAACGTGGGCAGCGTATAGTAAAGTGTGGGAAAGGTGGGACGAAGCAGTAGGCTGTACAGGGGACATGGTATCGGCAAAGGTACGTCTCGAGACTCTATTATGGTTGCTTTGCCGGCTGTTCGCAGGGGGCGCTTCCCCGGCAGTGGTTGGTCGGAACTTGGCAGCCCTAGCGTTTCTCTTCAAGCTCCGTGGGTGGGAGGACTTGACAAAGTCGTTTATTGTGCGGCAGGCAGTTAAAGGTTATCGCAAGGGGAAGTCTGTTCCTGACAGTAGGAGGCCGGTGTCTTTCACGGTGCTTCTGCAGCTTCTGGGGGTCTTGCCAAGTTTGTGTTTTTCGCTGTTTGAGGTCTTGCTATTTAAGGTGGCTTTTGTATGGGCCTTTTTCGGGGCATTTCGGGTGAGTGAGATTGTAAGTGGGAGTAAGCTTAGGCAAGGGGGTCTTCAGTTCGAGGACGTGGACTTGAGGGTAGCAGAAGTAGCTATTCGGCTACGGCGCTCGAAGACTGATGTCTTTGGGAGAGGTCGGACGATTAAGCTGGCTGCTATACCGCAGGTGGAGGCTTGCCCGGTGGGCTGTGCTCAGCGATATGTGGAAGTCCGCCCTGAAGGGCGGGGTTCCTTTTTTCGCCATGCTGACGGCTCGGCGTTGTCGAGGTTCCAATTCACCAGGGTCTTTAAGTTGGGTTTGGAGAGCTTGGGCATGGATCCCTCGCAATTTGGCACCCACTCGTTCAGGATCGGGGCTGCCACAGAGGCGGCGAGATTAGGCTTGGGGGACGAGTTGGTTAAGAAAATTGGGAGATGGGAATCGCTTAGATTCCGTTCATATGTACGACCTGACCTGTTATTATAAATCAAGTTGATGTTTTGGCGGTACAATCCAGGTTGGCCGTGGTTATAAGTTATTTCTTTCTTTTCAGGTGGAGTCGCATGGATAGTAGGCCACTCATATGTCTACTGGGCTGAACGGAGGGCTGCAGTTCGGAGACAAGGCACGCAGCTCGGCTTTCCGTTGGATGTGTTACGTGTGTTGTGGTTTGGTTTTCGTGGTTATGGTTGGAGAGATACGTGTTTGGATTTATTCCGGAGGATAGGGCAAGGGGAAGTCCCCGAGTTCATATTGTTCCACACAGGGGGGAATGATTTTGGGTTGGTCCCGCAAAGGGAATTAGTTCGTGGGATTAAAAGGGACTTGGATAAGTTGAGGTCTTTGATCCCCGGGGTGGTTATTGTTTGGTCGGAAACGGTACCGCGTTTCCATTGGCGTCATGCGAGGGATTTCGCAGCGATGGGAAGATATAGACGGAAGTTTAATAAATTGTTGGCGATTGTTGGAGATCTGGGGGGGTAGTTGTGCGGCACAGGGAGCTGGAGGATATGTTACCGGGATACTTCCGGCGTGATGGGGTTCATTTGTCTGAGGTGGGTTTGGATTTTCTTAATTTGGGCTTTCAGGATGGTTTGCGGCAGGCTTTGTTTATTCGGGGTGGGGGCGCCCAGGAGGCTTGAGGGGTCAAGCTCTGGGCTATGGCGGGGGATGGTTTAGTTTAATTGGGGGTAGGTCGGTTTTTGGTAAGTGGGATAGGTCAAGAGGAATACTTACCTTTAGATTTGGTGGTAGGTTCGAGCTCGGCGGTAGCTACGAACCTGGGGGTGTAGGGGTGTCTCGGTATGCCCCTACACTGGAAATGGATGCCCTTGGTGGCTGGGACAATGGTGTAGGGGTGTCTTGGTATGCCCCTACAGTGGAAAGGGATGCCCTTGGTGGCTATGTGATGGTGTAGGGGTGTCTTGGTATGCCCCTACTGTGAAATGGGATGCCCTTGGTGGCTATGATAATAGTGTAGGGGTGTCTCGGTATGCCCCTACAATTGGAAATGGTTGCCCTGGGTGGCTGTGTTAATTGTTTATGTTATTTATGATATGTTACATTGTTATATGGTATTATGTAAATATGTTTGAGGTCATTGTCTGGGTATTTAGTTATGTTAATTGGGGGAATGTCTTTCAAATGTTGGTGACAATGACCTCTTAAATTTTATACTTTAATTTTATATATTTATGTAATTAATAAAGCCGTGGAATATTTATAATGTATAATGGCAGGGGGTATAGGGCAGGGGGGATTATAATGGCAGGGAGATTATAATGGCAGGGAGGGTGGGGGTATAATGGCCGTGGAGGGTGGGGTATAGGGCAGGGAGGGTGGTGGTATAATGGCAGGGGGGGTTATAATGGCAGGGGGGTTTTAATGGCAGGGAGGGTGGGGGTATAATAGCAGTGGGGGTGGGGTATAGGGCAGGGAGGGTGGTGGTATAATGGCAGGGGGTATAGGGCAGGGGGGTATAGGGCAGGGAGGGTGGTGATATAATGGCAGGGGGGTATAGGGCAGGGAGGGTGGTGGTATAATGGCAGGGGGGTTATAGGGCAGGGAGGGTGGTGGTATAATGGCAGGGGGTATAGGGCAGGGGGGGTGATATAATGGCAGGGGGGTATAGGGTGGGGGGGTGATATGATGGCAGGGGGGTATAGGGCAGGGAGGGTGGTGGTATAATGGCAGGGGGTATAGGGCGGGGGGGTGATATAATGGCAGGGGGTATAGGGCAGGGAGGGTGGTGGTATAATGGCGGGGGGTATAGGGCAGGGAGGGTGGTGGTATAATGGCAGGGGGGTTATAGGGCAGGGAGGGTGGTGGTATAATGGCAGGGGGTACAGGACAGGCATAGTGGTGGTTTAATGGCAGGGGGTACAGGGCAGGGGGGGTGGTGGTATAATGGCAGGGGGTATAGGGCAGGGGTGGTGATATAATGGCAGGGGGCTATAGGGCAGGGGGGGTGATATAATGGCAGGGGGTATAGGGTGGGGGGTGATATGATGGCAGGGGGTATAGGGCAGGGAGGGTGGTGGTATAATGGCAGGGAGTATAGGGCGGGGGGGTGATATAATGGCAGGGGGGTATAGGGCAGGGAGGGTGGTGGTATAATGGCAGGGGGGGTATAGGTCAGGAAGGGTGGTGGTATAATGGCAGGGGGGTTATAGGGCAGGGAGGGTGGTGGTATAATGGCAGGGGGGTTATAGGGCAGGGAGGTACAGGACAGGGAGGGTGGTGGTATAATGGCAGGGGGTACAGGGCAGGGAGGGTGGTGGTATAATGGCAGGGGGGTATAGGGCAGGGGGTGATATAATGGCAGGGGGTATAGGGCGGGGGGTGATATAATGGCAGGGGGTATAGGGCAGGGAGGGCGGTTATAATGGCAGAGGGAGTGGTGATATAATGGCAGGGCAGGGAGGGGGGTTATAATGGCAGGGGGGTACAGGGCAGGGAGGGGGGGTTATAATGGCAGTGGGGGTGGGGTATATGGCAGGGGGGTTATAATGGCAGTGGGGGGGGGTATAAAAGTTACTTACCATTTGGCATTTAGGAGGGTGCATGGGCAGCAGCTCCTTCCCAGGCAGGCAGCAGGTGCAGGGGATCTGTACAGAGTGACCGCGGGGGAGCAACCTGGCTCTGCAGCTCAGTGTGTGAGTCAGAACACAGGCTGGGAATCCCCTCCTTGTGCTCTGACTCACAAACTGAGCGCCGGTCTGCCGGAGCTGCGGGAGAGCAGGAGGTACAGAGCCTGGCACTCCCCTGCTGAGTGGCACCCGGGGCGGACCGCCCCCCCCCCCCCCCCCCCTTAGTACGCCACTGGGTGTGACTAGGGTTCATAAACAAAGGGATTTAACTCCTAAATGGCAGGGAATTGAGCAGTGAGGCTGCAGGGGCATGTTCTATACACCAAAACTGCTTCATTAAGCTAAAGTTGTTCAGGTGACTATAGTGTCCCTTTAAGGTTTCTGATACATTTATTGCTTTGCTAAAAGGTGATATTCAGCAGCTGAGCCTATCTCTGTTACAGTCTATTACATTGTCCCAATACTTTCTGTTTAGATACATTGTTATTACTCATACTACAACATATCACGTGACCAGCAATTTTGACACTAGTGTCTTGATATATTACTCGCAGTGGTCTTTGCCTGATTAACTTCATCACTGTGATCAGTCTATTCCAGTGGTAGTCAACCTTTTTCTACCTACCGCCCACTAATGCATCTTTTTGGTTGAAAAAATTTCCTTACCGCCCACCAGTTTTCGCGCAAATGTGGAATATTTTTAAGAAAGGAGGGTGTTTTTTTAAAAAAATAAATGTACGTACATTTATCTTTTTATTTCTACTTAATGCAGGTTTATAAGGTTTTTAACTTTATAACGTTTAATGAGAAAACAATAAAGTAAATTGAAATTACCTTTACTAGTGATTAATGAGATCCTTGAGGTTGATGCTGCGACACTAAATATTTGATATCTGGTTCGATTTTCGTAAGGAACAAACGAAGGTCTCTTTCAGTGATATTCAGACGACTTCTCTGTTTGCGCATAATAGGATTTCTCATTTGTGCGTCAGCTCATCTCCTCTCCCTCCTCAATTCCCCTCCCCACCTTTTTTTCCCCTTTTTTCTATTTTTTAACCGTCCTTATAGCAATGCCCAGTAGGAAGGCTGAGCTAGGTAGCCCACTTACTATAGTCCACTATAACAGACAGGCACACATACACACAGACATGCACACACACATGCAGACACACACATAAGACATACATAGACACACAGACATGCAGACACACATACAATGACACATACATACAAAGACAAGACATACATACATACAGACACACACACACACATATATATACATACAGACACATACACACACACACAAGACACACATACGACACACACACAGACATACAAGACACACACAAGACATACATACAGACACAGACAGGCACACATACATACACACACAAAGACACAGACAGGCACACATACACACAAGACACATACATACAAACAGACAGGCACACATACAAACAGACACACACAGACATGCACACACACATGCAGACATACATAGACACACACACAAGACACACATACAATGACACATACATACAAAGACAAGACACACATACATACAGACAGACACACACACACATATATACACAGACAGACACATACACACACACACAAGACATACATACAAAGACACATACAGACAGACACACACATTATATTTAAGTCACCCTCCTGTTTCCTACCTTTAAGGTGCAGGAGGGTGACTTTCCCTGGGGTCCAGTGGTGGCTCAGGTGGATGGGAGTCAGAGTTCCCACTCTGACTCCCTGGTGTTCCTCCCGCGCGGCTCTCAGTTTTAGCTGGGAGGAGTGACCGGGGAATCACTTCCTCCCAGCTCTGATGTCATCACAGGGGGCCCGGTCGCGCTGTTAAAGCGCCCAGCGCTGACCGGGCCCCCTTACAATCCGCATCCATCGGGTGGCCCTGACAGCATGGGCCACCCGATGGACACTTTGGAAGGCGGCCCCGGTGGTTTACCGGGCGGGCCGGAGCCGCAAATGGTCACAGCGGTACCCAGTCGCACGGGTACCGCCGGCTCGCACCCGCCCGCCCGATCAACCTGGAAATCCCTACCGCCCACCTGGAATCCTGAAACGCCCACTAGTGGGCGGTAGGGACCAGGTTGACGAACCATGGTCTATTCTATATAGCAACTGTTTTGTGTGAATTGTTTGCATATTTCCCTTTCCCCTTATTTTTAGGTCATTTGTACTTTTTAATCATAACTAATAAAGGTTAATATTCAATCTTGATTCACACCTTTACATTTATTCTATTGGGACAGTTCACGCTCTCCTTTTTTGTTGTTACAATTTTCTGTTAAGGGTTATCCCCTTGTGACTGTCATTGATCGTGTTTAGATAGCATTAGCTTCCTACTCTTTTTTTCTTTGGTGTTCTAAGATGTTTCAAAAGAGAGAAACTTACGGTAATTATTTTACAGTCAGTGATTTCAAAGTATGGATAGGATGCTGGATAGGTTAACAAGATCGAAGGTTTAAGACCATTGTTCAGGTCCTAGACTTTTGCATCTAAGGTGCGATTTGATTAAAAAAAACTTTAAGTCATGACACTGAAGTCATAGCGAGGTGCTTGTGAAAGATCATGGCAACCTTGTGACATTTACATAATATTGATTATGTGATATTGTTTAAAGGTTATACAAGAAAGTAAGACATTCTGTTAGGTATAATACACCTAAGACTACTTGAATATTCCATGTAAGCAATTGCTAACCATACTATTCTCATCCATTGACTGTATCAGACTGCCTCCAAGATGTACCCTACAATCTCTTTCTAGCCTTTAATACACAGGGCTAAAAAGTTTTTGCCATTTATTTTTTCTGGTCAGTTTGATTCCATATAGGATTGCCAATCAAGTAACCACTTTTCTGCTTCAAACTTTTTTAAACATATATAAATCATATTCAGGACCGGTGCAAGGATTTTTGGCATTTTGCCGCCCCCCCCTTAAAAAAAAAAAAATGCGTCTTTACCTGTGGGTCTCTTAACCCCCCTTTTTATTTTCTTACCCTCTTTAGTGTATTTTATCCCCCCTTACTATATCTTACACCCTCTTGTGTGTCTCTTATAACACCCTCTTGTGTATCTTTCTTTCTCCAGCCCCTTTGTGTATCTACCCTCCCCACCCCCATTCTTTTTGCATGTCTCTTTCTCCCCTCCAGCCTCTTTCTGTGGCTCTCTCCCTCCAGCACATTTTGTGTCTTTTTCCATGCAAAATATAGACTTAGACATATAGCAACACACAACCGTACAGGCACTCAGTCACAGAGATATGCAGACACACAATCAAACAAATACAGGCTGAGGAAGGGGGACAAGGGCTGAGGAAGGGGGACAAGGGCTGAGGAAGGGGGACAGGTGCTGAGGAAGGGGGACAGGGGCTGAGGAAGGGGGACAGGGGCTGAGGAAGGGGGACAGGGGCTGAGGAAGGGGACAGGGGCTGATGAGGGGGACAGACAGAGGAGGAGGACAGGGGACAGGGCTGAGGAGGGGCATAGGGGCTGAGAGTGGAGGACAGGGCTGAGGAAGGGCGGCAGGGGCTGAGGAAGAGGAACAGGGGCTGAGTAGGGGGATCAGGGCTGAGGAAGGGGACAGGGGCAGAGTAGTGGGACAGGGCTGAGGAAGGGGGTCAGGGGCTGAGGAGAAGGACAGGGGCTGAGTAGGGGAACAGGGGCTGAGGAAGGGGGACAGGTGCTGAATAGGGGGGCAGGGCTGAGGAAGGAGACAGAGGCTGAGGAGGGGGATAAAAAAAAGTGTATTCCACCCTCCTTGAGGCTTACCTTGGGCCAGGGAGGGGTGGAACAGGATCTGCAGCCTGCGTCAGTGAAGTTGGCCGGCCTCTCCTGATGATATGGGGGGGGGGAGAGGTGTGACTTCCTCTTCTCTTCTCCCAGACTCCCCAGTGGTCCTGGGAGAGGCCGACCGTCTCTGTTGGCTGCAGGCTGCAGGGAGACAGGTGAGTTAAAAAAATCTGAGTCTCCAGTCAGTGGCAGGGGATTCGGATTTTTTCACCCCCCTGCTCTGGCGCCCTAAAACGGCCGCATGTGCCGCCTTATGGATGCGCTGGCCTTGATCATGTTAATGATGTCAAGTCCCAATATTTCACTGCCAGGATGGAACTTAGTGAATAAGATTGGAGAAAGGAAATTGCCCACAAGTTCTTGAATTAGTGGAGAAGGATCATGTGACTTTTTGAAGGTGTTTAGATGGATGTCTAAAAGGACCAACAATAAGATGGCATGCCGATTAATAGGCCAAATTGGTGAAATAGGTCTTGGATGATTCCGCAGACTACATTTATTAATTGACTTTTATTTGTTGTTTTGTAAGTAATAAATTATTTTTCTTAACCATATTTGAAGGTGGAATCATTTTCTGCTTTAGAAGGGAGCCAGGGCCACCCTAAATTGGCACCACGTACATGTCTGCCTAAGATGGATTTTTTGAGGCTCTATAATAGGTGAGCAATGTATTTTGCATATTGCATTGGCATTCTATGTATTGAAAATGCTACATTATTTGAAGTTTCTCTTGTGTTCTCCTTTTGGGTGTACATATTGAATGCGCTGGGGTGCTACCTTAAAGGCACACAAACCCCTAAATTTGCTTTAGACTCCATCAAATGTGAGTGTGCAGTTCTCACATTACATGTGTTCTATACACATAGGTTAATTCTATTACACTGTTTTTCTTTTGCCTTTCCTGTTATTGTCATTATAGAGTTTGAACTGCTTACAGATAATTGTTATATTTAAGCACTTTACACAGTTTGGTGATTCACCATTTTGTTACCGGTATATTGTTTTTTGATTTTTTATTTTATTTTATTCTTTTTTTACAATAGCATAGTGTTAAATCCTTTTCATTAAAATACTACCTCTTCGGGGCTATACTGGATGAGAAAACACATTCTCTGTTGTCTGGGCATGGTTCTAAAGGCTCTGATTATCATATGTAATTGATATACACATTAGCTGCAGAAAAAGTTTGCCTACAATCAAACGAGCTACAGTGCATTGTGGGACTTCTATACAATGAACCAGATATTTGAAATGTTTTCCCTTTTGGGACACAAAACACAAGACAAGCTTGGCCTAGTTTCTTTGTAGTGCCATTTGAATATATAAATTAAAATGCTGTTTTAATAAATTCCCACAGATAATTTATGTGATAAAGTTTGACTTGAATTTAAATATTTGATGAAATATATAATTTTGAGTGATCCATTAACCTTTCTGAAGCATCATCAGTTTACCATGATCAGCTAAGTCTTTGTGTTTATTCATTTTCCTATTCTATGCACAAAATACTTGGTTTCTCTGATTACGTATAGTTCTAAATCTAATATTTATAGCCAGTTTTAGGCAGTTAAAATTTATATGAACCCCAGATAAAATGCAATTTAAACGGCCACATATATCGGTAGCCTTGCTCACTTGTAATATGGTCTTCTTTAACTGTGCTGTTATTTTTGTTGTTTAATGATTGAGCGCCAACTGTAGTTTGCTGTGATTTCAGCTCCTTTTATGACAATCAATCAACTATAACAAAAAAGATCACTTCACTACAAATGTCTATCAATTCTTCAGAAATGGTCTCAAGTCTGGATTCACAAATCATACATCTCTACACCATCTTTCATTTGATGTATACCTTCTAAAAAAATATATACGTGATCAAAGAGTCATTCTCCTCACTTGTTGTTCTGGTTTATCTTTCCTGAGCTGTCTAAATGTTCTTTGTAACTGGATTTCTATGATTCCATCCAGGGCCGGAGTGGGACAAGAAATAGGCCCTGGCGTTTCAAAGCACAGCAACTGACTTTTAAGCCTTAGGATCTGCAAATGCAACATATCTTTCTTCTTCTATTTGAAACATCTCAAAACATTCATTCGGGAAAAAAAAAAACATATATGTATTCATAGCCATTCAGCCAGCGATTTAATCCCTTCACCCTAAAATTGCAAGAATCAGCTCATTTTATGTAATTGTCCTTTCGCCTTGTGACTCTGGCCTTTTATAATTATCTGTTCATTCAGAAAGTCTTTTGGAGATTTGATTTATACCTGACACGATCAATCTTCCTGGTGACTTTAAAGGATATTTAGGCAAATAATAAAAAACAGGGATGTGATAAAGGGGTACATTTAAATATTATTTATTCCTGTTTATTCATTATTCAACATTCTACCTTCATCAGGCAAGTTAACAAATGTCATTTTATTCAGCAGCTGTAATATTCCTTTTGGTGTTTATTTTGGAGATTTTAATTCTGTTATATCCTCCTTAATAGCGTTCACAAAAGCAGTAAACTCTCCCATGACCATTTGTCTTTGATAAAAGATTGAGCACTCTCCTTGTTGAAGTTGGTATATTAATAGTGCTATGGAACTGTTAGTGTTCTCTACGGGTTGTCCGAAGTAGTGGGTTTTTTTCAGGGATAAATCCTGCTTGTGTCCTACATCTGTGAGCACGAGAGTCCCTGTTTCACAGCCCAAGTAATTGGCTGATCAATATGAAGGCAGCAAATAATCCAATGGTGAACTGGGCACTCCACTCTCCGCTTGAGCGTATTTCTTTGGTGCTCTACGGTCCGTACAACTTCTAAAAGTTTCCATTATCGAAGAACAGATAAAATAATTAATTAAGTGAATTGAAACAAGAGATGAGTGAACCATTTTGATGGTGGAATAGATTGGCATGTCTAAAGATTATAATAGTATTGCTTGGTCCTTTTATTTGTTTTTGAATATGGTGGCAATATTTTTTAACCAAGTTGTGCTGATGACCCTGTTTTACAAAGAGTATGCAAGTTGGAGAGATGAGACTGCAATTTATCAAGTTCTTCTTCTCACTACTTATTGAATAGGGAAGGAAGAGACGAGGCCCCAGTCAACAGCCCAGCCATATAAATGCCATGCAGAGTAGAGTTCTATTATGGTGGCCCACTGGAAATTTTCATGATGTCAAAATCTGGCATCCATCACCATCAAGACTATCCATTCCTGATGTTCTTATAATAATAATAAAAAAAAAGAAACTGCAACAACTATCTAGGGGCATTGCTATGTTCCAAGATATCTTTGGCTTCAACTCAATCGATTTCTCCTAAACTAACAGAGGGGTTGGAGATATGTTTCACCATATCTTTTCCATTCTACCCATGAATGTTGTGTGGCAGATGCTGTCCAGGATCTCAATAAAAGCATAGTCATAAACAAGTACATGCTACACACACAGATATTCAATGTAACCTATCTAACTATTGCTATCTATCTTGCTATCTAACTATTAGAGGGGTGTACAACAAAATTCTGTTTTCCAGCACTCCTATGTGACAGTAAACTGGGGGTCACCAACTCCCCCCACGTAGCCTGGAGGAGCACTATACTGATGATCTCTCTTTTCAAAATAGGTTGCTGCTTTGAAAAAAAAACACTAATATCCTCCTGCTCTCTCCAACAATTTTTGGTTGTAGATTGTGGATGTATTTAATTACTTAAGAGGACCTTATGGAAATGTTATGGTACGTTTATGCATGGTATAATTATGTAAATATTTCTCACCCTTAGTAGTCCAATCCATTCTCCACATATATACTATTTTATACAACAAAATAAACAAGAATTGTGAGTCCATTAGACTGCACATCCTAATCAGTGTTTTTTCTATTTTAACGTATGGCCAATCTTGATACTATGAAGCTACTTGTTGACTTCTAGCAATTAAGTTGATGTCCTAAGCACATATTCTTTTAAATATTCAAATAGCTCTGTGCAGAGGAATCCCCTTTGATCAGTTTTCGTGTCAGTTGGAATACGCAGAGATGGCTTTAGAATAAGGTACTTCTCATGTATGACTATTTACTTAACAAGTTAAGGAAAGAACTGATCTTGTCATGTAACTCGGTCTTAATCCATGAAATTCAAAATAAGAAAATGTAGAATGCTCTGCAAAACTATGCCATGAACACCAAACAATTAGGAGTTTACTTATTAAACACATTTTCAGAAACTTCACTTAAACTAAATTAGTTTTTACGATTACCCATGTAGAATATTTCTGACCATTCTTAGGTTTCTCTGTCCTGATTGGGTGGATGTGTAGACATACACCCTCGTAACACACTTGCATCAACAGAAGTTTTTTGTAGACTACTCTGTTAGCAAATGGGGTTAAGAGTTTATCTCCTTGTAAATAAGACTTCATACATTAATTTATTAAACTTGTTGTTTTATTACAGGATATGCTGTTTTCCTTTCATCAGGAAGTGTCCCCACAGTCCGACCAGGGGCTGTTTAGCCCATAATAATTGTAACCCTGTAAATTGACACCTTTGCATCAATTTAAAAGGCTTTGCCTTCAGGTGCAACATATGGTCTCTCTTAAAGCAAATTTGATTTTCTCGTAGTTCCACAAAAAGTATTTCTGAGAACCATTAAAAAAAATTGCTGTAAGTCCTGTTTTGCAAAGATGTTGCCTATTATAGTGAGAGAGGATTGAAATCTGGTCCTGAAAAAGGTCCAGTATTTTCAGCATTTTGTGTATTATTGAAAATATCAGACTTCATCAAACAATTTTCACATTTATCTCTAAAAAATATACTCGGCTGATTTTGACCATGGTTTGATCGACAGACATTCCCATTTTAAAAAAAGCGTCATCAAATGTTGTTCTTGTGCCAATTTGTACGCCATTGTCTACATATACTGTAAGACAAAGTTAATTCATCAGTGAAGTTAGCACAAACACAATTTGGTGTGTTTGATGTATGTAGCTGTCCAATGCTATTGGCCTCAGTATATATATTTTTTAAATTCTGTATTTTTATTGTGCTTTGAATGGCATAACATACAAGCTCTTGGTGCCCCAACAGCTTTCCTCGAGCACATTTTCAAGCGTAACAATTGAAGCAGTAGGATTGTCGGCACATTTTTATATGTTAAAATAATGTAGATTATGTCAGGTTGTTAATTAAAGCGATACACAATAGCAAAAATCATGAGTACAATGAGTGAATTGACATGACTGGTAACATGTTGGGTTGGTACGTCTTCCTATCAAATTAACAGGCTAGGAGGGTACATTTTTCATTATTTATATAGCAAACTATACCACTATGTATATATATATATATATATATATATATATATACTATGTTGTCAGGGTGCATTTATACAGTCGATGTCTAACCATGCTAAAATACTTTTGCTAGGGTATCTGTTATAAGAGGCAAGTGCTTATTTGCAAAGGCATAGTACTGTCGGCATAGTACTGTTAAACAGTGGGTCTAGACGTATATTCTGAGGCTGAAACAATACGTGGGAAGATGCCTAGGGTTGCAGTATGGCTGACTAACCGTTAATACACATGTAAGCAAGACAGTAAAGGGTTGTTGGCATACTGCACAGCACATAGGAGGCAAAAAAGGGGGGGGGGGACTCCTCTGACTCCTACCTTCTGACCTTTACTCTACTCATATAAGCGAGAATTTGATTTGTTACCAGCCTTCACAATATAAAACTGTGCATAGCTAGCTAATGACATGGCAATGAATGCAACCGTATACCAGTCTACCCTGAAGACGATGTTATGGCGCACCAGGGCTACTTGTTCTCTCTGATTTTGATAACTTTTGTTACTTACCCAAGCTTGTACCACTCTGTTTACTTGAATGTTTCAAAAAAAAAAAAAAACCATGGCAATCTTTCTTTGAGGTGCATTGCACACCATCTTGATATTACTACTTCATGTTATCCCACAATGCCTCCCTCTTTTTCTTATGTACCCCATGACGTATATGCCATAATAAAAGAAAGATTTACAAAAAAAAGGGGGGGGGGGCGATCACTGAGTTCTATAGGCGCTGTGTGGCTCTCAGTGTCCAGTCCAGCCGGCGGCCCCCAAGTAAGCAGTCCGGTGTTTGATTTAGCCGATGCCCATTTCAGGTATGCTTTTGCTGCAGGCTTTTGGCTTCTCCAGGGTCGAAGTGCGGTAGCTTTTGGCTTCTCCAGGGTCTTGTTGACTGCGGGCCGGGTAAAGGACTGGCGACTTCGGGCTCCAGGCCCTATGTCCGAGAAGGTCCGAGTCCTGTTTGCCACGTGGGTGGTGGAGGGATCTGTTGCATGTTCGTCGCTTGCTGCGGATTTTTTTACACCCTCTTGATGTTCGCTGCGGGGTATGCACCCCTGTGGTCCTCGGCTTGTGTGGGCCGGTCCTGGACTTGGTGGTTTGCGCCCGTTTGGGAGCCTTCAGTGTTAGTGCTTGGGCCCCTCTGGGTTCCCCCTTGACTTGGTCGCTGTGTGAGTTGTGCTCGCTTCTCCAGCTGGGCCCAAAATCGGGCAAATAGCTTGTCAATGTGTTGGAGTGTTCGCTCCACTTGGCTCGTTGCTGTGTGCGAGGCGTGTGTGTCCGCCATCTTGGGCCCCCCGTGGGATTCTGGCTGCTGGTGGTCTGAGTCAGCCTGTTGTCCATGCGGTAGGTGTCCGCCGCCTGCGTACTCTGCACTTGCCGGGTAGGACCGGGATGACCCCCACCAGTCCAAGTGTCACCTCCAGTTAGGGCTGTGGGAGAGCGGCCGTCTCTCCTTGGCCCAGGTACTGGTAGGCCGCAAAGCCTTGAGTTGGGTTTGCCAGCGGAGGAGAGGCCCGCGAGAGGTATCCCTGAGACCGCCAGCATGTCAGGAACAAGCTGGGTAAGGTTTTGCAGCTCTGCAGGTTTTTAAATCGGTTTTGCCGTCGAGTTTGGTGTGCCAGACACAGGAGCTCATGCAGCACACGTCTGGTCTGCTCTGTAGTCAGGCTCCGCCTCCCTGGCCTCAGTATATTTAATGCTATTGGCAGTACAATTCAATGAAAAAAAACTGACATTTTTAGAGATCCTGAGCCAGTCAGCAACAACTCCTGGTAACTGACTATTAGAATAAAAAAACGGGCTTGTATCTGCATGATTCAGTATAAAAGACACTGTTTTATACTTTGCCTATATATATACGTTTATATATTTTGTTGTAAATTTAGGTTGTGTTGAGAAAAACAAATCATAAAACAAAACTAACAAGGTGTCCCCATCTGCCCGCATTCCTGCCAGCCCAGCCAGCAGCAACCCCACTGGACCCCAGGGAAGAATCCAAGCAAGCAAAAAAAGAGAAAAAGGAAGACTTGAACGAGCACTCAATGGATAGGGGGTAACCCTCAAAAACTACCAGGGTAGTTGCAGACAAAAATAGAAACAGGATGAGTGCCCTGTGTTATTAATACGTAACCTTTACTAATATATATTAAAACGATAGGTGAAAAACCACCAAAAAAGGTATGAACAAATAGAATCTGTTATAATACCGATAGGGTACAGTATCCCACACTAAAAATGGGTAATGAATATGTGGGTCTTACCGGATTATATAACAGGTATTCCAACGTATGTGTGAGGGGTTAAAACCCAATTATGTAAACCCCCACCATGTTGGAAATAAAAACTGCTTCAAAAATCAAAAAAGAGAGAGAGAGAGGGCATGGACGAAGGTAACCAATATCCCCACGGATATGCCCCTGCACGCTAGGGTGAAAGTGGTGTTAACACTGATAACAAGTTCAATGATACCAGAAAAAGCAGGTATAGCCGTGAGAACAAAGACCTAATCAATAGATCCCTGAGGCCACAGGTAAGGCTTCAAATAGTAAATTGGCAATCATGGATTTATACTCTGGTACATCATAACCCTAGAGAGAGGTCCTGTTCAAAAGTTTTCAGTGTCCTCTCTTAAATACCTATGTGCAAAAGAGCAGTAATTTTGCACATAACAAATATACAAATATAAATGAATACAAAGGTCACATGGACATATGGTGTAGGCGTAATAGGTCATAAGCTGTATGCCTAGATAGAGGGAACAGCCTTAATGGTTGGTATAGCACAAATGTTAAACAGATTAACCCCCCTCTATCTCCTAGGTTATCCCAAATAGCCTAACATATACATGCCCAAGTAGCACACTCGATAATGTGCCCTATGTAACCAGACTCCTGATAAGTCAGAGGGAGACTTCAAAATGTACCCGGGAGAAACAGGGTACAGCCCGGCCAACACAATAGTTATTGATACAAAGGTTTGTGGACTGCTGCAGCATCACAGTAAACCTTGACCACCTCTCCGGGTTTCGCCTGATGGGAGTTTGAAGTCAGCTCTGGATCCATCATATCTCATATCTCAGTTGTCATGATGGACAAAAAAAGGGAGATACATCTGGAATGTCAGCCCCTGACGCGCGCGTTTCGCCCGCAGCTCACACATACGTTGGAATACCTGTTATATAATCCGGTAAGACCCACATATTCATTACCCATTTTTAGTGTGGGATACTGTACCCTATCGGTATTATAACAGATTCTATTTGTTCATACCTTTTTTGGTGGTTTTTCACCTATCGTTTTAATATATATTAGTAAAGGTTACGTATTAATAACACAGGGCACCCAGGGAAGAATCCACTCAATCACTACAAAAGGTAGGGAGGCTGGGTGGATTTAATAAAAAAAAAAAGTGTGCTAGTGTGTGTCTGTTAGTGAGTGTTAGTGTGTCTCTGTAAGTGAGTGTGTTAGTGTGTGTCTATTAGTGAATGCGTGTGTCTGTTAGCGAGTGTGTTAGCGTGCTTCTGTTAGTGAGAGTGTTAGCGTGTGTCTGTGAGTGTGTTAGTGTGTGTCAGTTAGTGTGTGTCAGTTAGTGTGTGTGTTAGTGTGTGTCTGTTAGTTAGAATTTGTGTGTGTTAGTAAGTGTATGTCTGTCACTGAGAGTGTATATGTTTCTTGTCAGTGAGTGTGTATGTGTGTTTGTCAGTGAAAGTGTATATGTCACTGAGTGTGTGTGTCTGTCAGTGTGTGTATGCATGCGTCAGTGTGTGTATGCGTGTTTCAGCAAGTGTATCCATGTCTGTCAGTGTGTGTATGTGTCTGTAAGTGAATGGGTATGTCTGTTAGTGTGTGTCTGTTAGCTAGTGTATGTGTGTCTGTCAGTCAATGTGTGTATATGTCTGTCAGTGAGTGTTGTATATGTGTGTTTGTCAGTGTGTATCTGTCAGTGAGTATATGTGTGTCCCAGTGTGTGTGTCTGACACTGAATGAGTGTGCGTCTGTCAGTGACTGTGTATGCATTTCTGTCAGTGAGTGTGCATGTGTGTCTTGTCAGTGAGTGAGTGTGTATGTGTCTGTCGGTGAGTGCGTGTCTGTCAGTAAATGTGAGTGAGTGTAACTGTCAGTGAGTGCATATGCCTGTGAATGTGTATGTTTCAGTGAAAGTGTTTGTTTTTTTAAACAGTTTGTGACAATAGCTGTGTATCTGTAAGTGAGTGTATGTCAGTACATGCATCAGTCAGGGTGTGTGTCACGTCACCACCCGTAGTCCACGCTCCGGCTGCGACACTGTCGCCCGAGACCCGAAGTCCTCTCCCAAGGACGGTGAGGAAGGCTTATGGACAGGGGGACCTGGGTCCTGACAACACCCAGGACTGTTGTGATGCTACACGGCGCAGCAACATGGTAGGTGAAAAGTCCCTGCTGCACATACCTGCATCCAGTCTGACCTTCATGGGCATAGGCTGAGAGGACTGTTTTCGCCTGGTCTGAGAATACACCCAGGCTATTCGCTTAAATTTAATTTTGTCATTTTTGTCCTTTTAACTTGATTCTAATTTTAATTTGTATTTTCTGCATCCCCTTTTACTGGCAACCAACATAGAATCGTACACCCAATCTCAGCATAGCTTTGTGGTCTTCTATTCTGTTCTTAATCTCAAGTTTCACCCTGTTAATCTTCTACAATCCAGCAGTTGCACTGTGTGAATAATTAACATAAAATGTGCAGCCTAAGCTCTATTGTTTTGTTCTTCTATGACATGTCTATAACGCTTTATCTTGCTTAACAAAATAACCAAAAATAAATAATAATTAAAAAAAAAAAAAAACAGGCTCTCTGGAGGCAGTGCTCACAAAAATCGACTAACAGGAAGCAGCTTCATTTTTGGAGCCCCTTACACAGATCACGGTCTGGGCCCCCAAGGCCTGATCGTGAGTATGCCTACAAGGCCCACCCATAAGCCTTATGCCTACAAGGCCCACCCATGAGTTCGCTCACAGGGAGTGGAGTGTATGTGTGTAGGGGATGTGTTATGTGTTATTGCAGAGTTTGTAATGTGTGTGTTCTTATGGAATGTAGTGTATAGGGATACCAGTTTGTGTAAGGGATGTAGTGTGTGTGTGTAAGGGATGCATTGTGTGTTTCTGTGTGTGTAAGGGAAGCATGGTGTGTTTCTGTGTGAGTGTAGGATGCATTGTATGTTTCGGTGTGTCTGTATGTGAGTAGAGATGTATTGTTTCTGTGCATGTGTGTGTAGGCATGCATTGTGTGTTTCTGTGTATGTGTAAGGGTGCATTGTGTATGTGTGTAGTGTGAAAGAGAGGGTTTGTGGGGTAGGATAGGGGCTGAGAGGGGAGCAGCTCTTTATTTTTATTATTTATTTTGTTTATATTGGCGTTTTTTTATATTTTTCTTTAAGTTTTGTGTCCCCCCCTTTAGTGTATCTTTAGAAGCCCCTTGTCTCTTATCCCCACTCTTTGTATGTCTCCTACATCCTCCAAACCTCTTTGCGTGTCTTACTTTTCCCAGTTCCTTGGTTTGTGTCTTTCCCCCCCCCCAGGCCCCTCTGTGTGTCTCCCTTACAGGCCTCTCTGTGTGTCTCTGTCACTCCTACCAGCCCTTCTGTGCTTCTCTTTCACCCCTTCCTCAGCCTCTCTGTGTGTCTTACACCTCCCCCCCACCCCCATTCCTTAATGATCTCTACCACTTCCCCCATCCCTTAGTGGTCTCATCTCCACCTCTCCCCCAGGTCTCCCCTCCTGTCCCTTAGAACTCTCCCCTCCCCTCATGTCCCTTTCTGTTCTCCCCTTCCCTCCTGTCTCTTAATGTTGTCCCCTTCCCTCCTGTCCCTTAGTGTTCTCCTAACCCTTAGTGCTCTCCCATCCCCTAGTTATCTCCCTTCCCCACCTGTCCCTTAGTGATCTCTCCTGTCCCTTAGTGCTCTCCCCTCCTGCCCCTTAGTGTTCTCCCATCTCCTCCTGTCCCTTAGTGCTCTCCTATCCCATAGTGCTCTCCCATCCCTTGGTGATCTCCTATCCCCACCTGTCCCTTAGTGATCTACCCCATCCCTTAGTGCTCTCCACTGCCCTCCTGTCCCTTATTACTCTCCTCTGCCCCCCTATCCCTTAATGCACCCTTAGTGCTCTCCCTTGCATCCTGCCCCTATTCACATAGTATTCTCCCTCCCCCATCTTTCCCTTATTGGTCTCCCCCCCCATCTTTCCCTTAATGGTCTCCCCCCATCTTTTCCTTAGTGGTCTCCTCCCCCCCCCCCCCGTCTTTCCCTTATCTTTCCCCCCATCTTTCCCTTAGTAGTCTCCCCCCCATCTTTCTCCTCCTCCCATCTTTCCCTTAGTGGTCTCTCCCCCCCATCTTTCCCTTAGGGGTCTCTACTCCCCCCATCTTCCTATTAGTGGTCTTTCCTCCCCCTCCTTCCCCCCTTTCTCTTAGTGGTCTCTCCCTCCCCCATCTTTCCCTTAGTGGTTTCCCCCCCATCTTTCCCTTAGTGATGTCCCCCTCCCAGTGTCCCTTAGTGCTGTCTGCCCCCAGTGTCCCTTAGTGATGTCTCTCCCCCTCCCTTTTTCCCTTAGTGCCATCCCACCTCTCTTCCCTTTTGTGCCTCCTACCTCTTTGTAGCGTATCAGGGCGGCGCGGACCACGGTACATGAGCTTCAGTTTCCTGTACCCGGTCGGACTGACAGGAAGTGCTCACTGAGAGAGCATTTTTTTTCAGTCCGGCTGGGTACAGGAAGCTCCTGTACCACAGTCCTCGCCGCCTGGCCACGCTACACTGAGCTGTGTGCTTCCCTCCTACCGGGTCACTCAAATCTGGCGCCCCCAAGCCGGTGCACCCTAGGCAACTGCCCAAGTCGCCTATAGGACGCGCCAGCCCTAAGTGGGTATCGCTAAAGGACCAGGTCATAGTTAACCCACTTAACTCCTGCTAATAAGAATTGAAGTTTTGCTGTGGTCAAGGGCACCCACTGGGCCACAAACTTAGTTTTCTGCCAATAAACTTGAGGCTATCTAGTCTAAGAACTCATGGCCCACAGAGAGATGATAAATTCCATCCAATGAAACCAGCACTGAATATAGAATTCCTTTTCAGTATGTATGGACGAGGCCAGGTTTTTACAGCTGAAATTCTTCCTCAGCCTTCAACTTATCTAAAAGTGGTGGGTGTCTTTTTGCCTCATTAGAGGTATCAATGCCTTTTCTGTATTTAGTCATCTCAAAACCACACACAGATGCAAATCTTATCCTCATAAAGCTACAAGGCAAATCACACAAAGTCAAGGTATTCACCCTGCATGGGCTACTGATATGTCACTCACACCACTTCCTACAGCATAACTACGCAAACACACCATCACATAGCGTTGTTACCTTCCCTGCTACACCATATGCTAAAAATAAGGAAGTGTTAGGTAAACGTTATACCTTCGTTGTTTTTTACCATGTAATTTATTTCTCACAGCAAAGTCAATGGCTAAGCCATATTACCACTCAAGCACACACACTGACTTGCAACATGCTACTGTTCCTCATCTTTTAACCTTAAGAATTGTGCACAGTCCCTCATGCCATGCATCTGTAATTCTCTGTTCCTGAAAACTTTGGCAACCGCTGTTGTAGCATTGCTAGACTTAATGTCATCTATATATCTATGGACAAAAAAATAAAGAATTAAAAAAAAAAAAAAAACACACAGTTGTGCTCTTTTAAATGGAGTGGTGTGTGGTGTAGTAACATTGCTGCTGGCATGAAGGGTGATGGGTCTTCTGGCAGTTTGCAAATACATTTATGTCCATCTTACTAAAGTCTCACTACATTTAGGCGGTCCTACCAAATATGGGGCATACTCCATTAACTTTTGCGTATGTCCAGCAAACATCAGACAAAGCGGGAATCCAATCGTGGATGAGCTTTTGGGATTTGATACCAAAGAGTTAACAATTTGAATGATGATAAATGCAATGAGCTGGAGCGTGTGTGTTAATAGCATGATTTTGTCATATCGGTGGTAGGTGTGTCAGAAAGAAGAGACTGTATTTGATACATTGTATTGAGTATATCTATGATTTATTTGCCACTAGGGTTATTTGGTCATCGCAGATACAGGCCACTGGACCTTTAGAGCTCCCCAGCAAGACAGAGTTCCCATAAAGTGGAAGCATCAGGGCTGGGATCACTGGTAATGTAATGTCTTATATCAAATGTGAGCCAGACCTGTACAGTGGTAGTCACAGAAAGTGTGGGTTTCGTTACTCTAACCCTACGTGATCTGAACCATGCAAACACTGCTGAGCAGTTTCGTCTTTCAATTGTACCCAAAGTTGGTGTCTTCTCCGAGCTCCTTATTTTTCACAAGCAGGTTAACGCAAACCCTCTGTTATATTTAGGCAATGAAAGCTGTGTGTAAGCCACTTTAGGTGACTTGTTTTCCCAGATGAAACATCTGTTTTTTAGGCAAATGTCTGGGGTGTAAGGTCATGTATTATTAACAAGCTCTGAGATGTGTAAATGTAACTGTCTCTGCTGGTGCTGGTGCTAACATGTGAACATGTTTAAAGTGTAGTGTGAATAGTAACAATTAATAACAACGCTAAGTAGGTCTGCCAACTTCCCTTTCGCATGAATGAAATCTCTTTCTGTAGGGTGAATTTCCTTCCAAACAGATTAGATGGTATTTATGGGGCAAAGTGACTAGGCTTGTCTGTTGGCTGACTTGGGTTTAATCTACTAGAGGCATCCTATGAAGGATGCAGTGTAACATTAAAATCTCCTTCTATAATTAGAATTCCCTTAGTAAGTATGGCCAACGTTATGTACATCAATATATATTCGTGCATAGTGAACATAATGTTACTCCAGCCTTAGGTGCATTGTTTCTTTCACCTAATGCACATATTGTCCCTATTTAAGTTATAAGTAGTGGAGTAGCCTGTTGTCTTAGCTTGAAAACAATATTTCTTCATACATTTTGTTCCGGGATTCAACTGTTGACTTTTTGACGTAGAAATTCTGTATTTTGCTTCTCGCTTGCCGAGACCCAGCATTATTGATAAATGCAGTTACCTTGTCAAGGGTTGGTACCATACCTTTTCCCAGTGTGCCTGTCTTTAGTACTGTGATGAGTAGTGTTCCAGAACTGTAATCAAATTGTATTAATTAAATTACCAAACCTGCTGCAAACACCGTATTGCCACGCCATAACTAAAGGTAGGCTATCAAAAGCTGTATTTTCCATTTATTTAATACAGTACATTCTCTTCTATTTTTTTGCTATTGTAAGTAGATAAGATAAGGTTTCCCTTTTCTCTACAGCTATAAGCGGCTTTGTTTACATTTTTAAATGATCCAGATTTGCAGTAATGAAAAATACATCTTTTCTCAGTGCATTATTTGACTGAAAATTCATATTTTTGGACACACTTTTGGAGGTCAGTCAGTGCTTGTTGAACTTTCTCTGAGAGATATGAATGATGAATACCAAAGGGCCCATATTTTTGCAGCATTGCACTGTCAATAGATACTCTTGCTGAATTTGTAAGTGGAACTCAGCGATTCTTGGGAATTCCTTGTGATGAAGAACGTCTTTGACAGGCTGTATCGCTCTTTCACGCTTAATGGGCTCAGTAAGGGTCAGTAGCATGCAGTGAGCCACATAATGTAAAAATGGTCCCTCCACGTTTACCACAGTCCCATTATGACAAACAAGATAGTTTGTGTACATATCCCTTCATTTTTAGGACGACCCAGGGTTGATCTGTACCTGCCCCTATGGCTGTCTGGAGATTATCTCCATGAATTTGGCTAAACGTGTGATGGCCAATATGTTTTATTTATTTTATTTACAGTATAAATATTTAAGGGTGCACTTGAACACATTCACTTTTCAAATATTTTTTCTATATGTCATGAAATGACTATGTTTAAACATTGAAAGACATAATCATAGTACCTAAAACCCTTCTTAAATATTTTTATAATAAAATCATGTCGAATTCATTCATTTTAATATCAAGTCTATAGAAACTGAATTGTATTTATCAACTTTAAATAAATATATTTTACATATTAATATTACTTACACACTATAAAACAAATAATGTGTTTTAATTGTCTTCTTGGCATAGCCTCTAGATTTAGACATCAATTTTACACTAATCAGCCACAGCAATAAAACCACTGACAGGTGAAGTGAATAACATTGATCATATTGTTGCAATGGCACCTGTCAAGGGGTGGAATGTATTAGGCAACAAGTGAACAGTCAGTTCTTTAATTTCATGTGTTCTATAAGCGAAAAGCGATCTGAGTGACCTTGACAAGAGCTGAATAGGGATTGCTAGACGAATGGGTCAGAGCATCTACAAAATGGCAAGTATTGTGGGGTGTTTACAGTATCCATTGGTTAGTACCTACCAAAAGTGGTGCAAGAAAGGACAACTGGTGAACCGGCATCAGGGTCATGGACGCCCAAGACTCATTGATGCATGTGGGGAGTGAAGGCTACTCAATATGGTCCAGTTATACAGAACTGTAGCTCAAATTTCTGAAAACCTTATAGCTGTCAGAACACACAGTGCATCACAGTTTGCTGCAAATGAGGTCAGGGTGCCCATGATTACCCCTGTCCAACGCCAAAAGCACCTGCGATGGGGATGTGAGCGTCCGAACTGGAGCATAAAGCAATGGAAGAAGGTTGCCTGATGAATTAAATTTTCTTTTAGATCAGGTGGATAGTCGGGTATATGTGTGTCATTTACCTGGTTAAGAGATGGCAGCAAATGCACTATGGGAAGAAGGCGGGCCAGCGGAGGCATCGTTGTGCTCTTGGCAATGTTCAACCAAGAAACCTTGGTTCCTGACATTCATGTGGATGTTACTTTGACATGTACCATCTACATAGAGATTGATGCAGACCATGTACACTCTTTCATGGCAATGGTGTTCCCTGATTGCAGTGGTCTTTTTCAGCAGGATAATGCACAATGCCACACTGCAAAAACTGTTCAGTCAGGAATAGTTTGAGGGAACATGACAAAGAGTTCAAGGTGTTGCCTTGGCTTCCAAATTCCCCAAATCTCAATCTGGTTGACTATCTGAGAGATATGCTAGAACAACAAATCTATGGATGTCCCTTCTCGCAACATCCAGGACTTAAAGCAGGGGTGCCCAAAAATCAGATCCCCAGATGTTGTAGTATTACAATTCCCATTACTTAAAGGATCTGCTGCTAATATCTTGGTGCCAGGGGTCTTTTGGAGTCCATGCCTCGCTACTTCAAAGCTGTTTTGGCAGCACAAGGGGAACCTACATGATATTAGGCAGGCGGTTTTATTGTTGTGACTAATCAGTTTCTATATATATATATATAGATATATATATATGTATATATATATATTTGGTCTGGGACTAAAGCTGAGACTTGTGGTGTGGTGTGGTGTGCTGAAGCTGAAAGTTGCATAAACCTGTAAATAAAGAGGGCCTACCAAGTTAATGAGAGGGGAGAGGGGGCTTGGGCGATCTGAACAGCTACGGCCCCAGAGAGCAGGTAAGCTTGGTTAAATAGCTGTGTAACCCCTCCCACAATTCCAGGCTACCGCCTTAAAATTTGTGATTGGGGACAAAGGCCGCAACTTAAATAAGTCGGTTGTGGTGTGTCGAAACCTATGGTCGGGTAGACCTGTAAATAAAGAGGGCCTACCAAGTTAATGAGAGGGGAGAGGGGGCTTGGGCGATCTGAACAGCTACGGCCCCAGAGAGAAGTTAAGCTTGGTTAAATAGCTGTGTAACCTCTCCCACAATTTCAGGCTACCGCCTTAAAATTTGTGGTTAGGGACAAAGGCCGCAACTTAAATAAGTCGGTTGTGGTGTTTCGAAACCTAGACCTGTAGACCTGTAAATAAAGAGGGTAAAAGTATTTTTATAAACGCAGCTTTTTCTTAACTCTTTTTCAGGTTCAGGTATATTTGTCCTCATAGATATGCATTGATTCAATAGCCACTCAATTCTTTCCTATATGCTTTACTATGAGAAAGAATTGGATTGGCTGAGATCGTCAAATTTGATAATCACAGCCAAGGAGGCGGATCAGGGCGAGTCACCACTGGAAAACAGTTGAGTTTAATCACATTTTTTATGTAAAGAGAAGGAACCTAAACTGTTATTTTACCACTGTAGAGTCATGAATACATGTTGTTGGCACTATAGTGTTCCTTAGACTATACTAACTTGATTTCGTATCCCTGATCAATGACCTATACACAAAATTACGGGTTTACCCTATATTTGCCTAATAGCTATGCACCCCATATTTTAAATAATGCCATGCTAGTTTTGTTTAACCCCTTAAGGACACATGACATGTATGACATGTCATGATTCCCTTTTATTCCAGAAGTTTGGTCCTTAAGGGGTTAAAGAAAAATTATTAGGTTATGGGATTTCCAGGATTATTCGTATTTCAGAGACATCCTTCTTATATATGACATACTATTCCCCAGTGTACCCAATTCTCATTTAATACATACATTAATACATACATTAATACATACATTAGTATTAATATTTGACTTTTTTTGCTTAGTTGTATTGCCTGCTATCTGATTTCTAGATCTTTTATCCATGATTGTAATTTATTATTAAGCTATACTCGGCGACAGAATGCTGTTATTTTATGGTTGTTTCCAAAGATAATTTGGAAGATACTTTCACGACAAACACAATCCAAAAATGAAATAACTGTTTTCTGCTGATATTGCCCTCCTTATCAACTTTAATCTCTTGAAGGAACACTGTAGCATTAGAAATACATAATCTGTATTCCTAACGCTAAAGCCCTGATGACCCTTATCAATTAAGTCCTACCATTGTTAAATGCCTAATATGCCTTGGATCTAAATACATTTCTGGTAGTTAACGCTCACTCTAGTGCCTAACACTATACAAACCCTACCCTTAACCATGTGCTTACACTAACGCTCAAATAAACCATATACCTGCCCTAACCTTTTCCCTAACCTGAACCCTATGAGATCCCTAACCCTAAAACGTCAATAACCCTAACCAGGCATTAATCCTTACCTTACCATAAAACTAATCCTTCTTAAACTCTAACCCTACACTAACCCTATAGACAATAACAGTGCTGGTGGGTTTCTTAGTTAAAGAGAGCATTATGGGCGGCGGAGCTTGACGGTGGAACAAAGCAGTCGCACCCTAGCGAGGCTCCGAGGCCAAATAACGAAATTCCACAGTTTTAGGGGTCACCAACCTCTGAACCATCTCCCCACAATAGCAATGGGTAGAAAAACAAAGAAACTGAAACCGGACCGACCCAAAACAGGGGCCACTATAGGCGACTAATTCCAACAGGCAAAAAGCGCATATGGACCCAATATGGCTGCCGAGCTCGAGGAGTTTTCTGACTCCTCTGGGGACTTCTACCCAGAGGAAGCCTTCAACAGCTTACCCGTGGCGAAACCGCCGCACCCAAAACCACCGGCGAAACCGCCGCACCCAAACAAGAACCCGGGCGACTCGGAACCTGTAACGGCGTCCCTGCTGAAAATGATGCTGGGAGAACTACAGAAGGCCTTACAAGCGGATGTAGCACAACTACGTGCAGACCTAACGGGCCTGGTAGGCCGCATTGACGCAGTAGAACGCACCTCCGCTCAACACTCCCACGAACTAGCGGAGCTCAGGCTCGAGATAAGTGCCCTTAAACAACAAGAAGCCAAAACAGAACATCGCTTTGCGGCACTAGAAGACTCCAGGCGCCGTAATAACTTAAAAGTCCGCGGAGTAGCAGAAGAGGTCCCTGCAGAAGAACTCCCACATTTCGTCAGGAGGCTCGTGGGAACCCTAATACCCTCAAAACAAGCCAAAAATATCGGCATAGAGGCGGCTTTCCGAATTCCTAAACCCAGGAGGGCACCAGAAGCGGCACCCCGAGACCTTGTGGTGAGATTTAAGAATGCAGTGGACAAAATGGCACTCCTTGCAGCCCTGAAGGGGTCAGCCACCTACCACTTTGAGAATATGGACTTGTCTTTCTATGCCGACCTGTCGGGGGCCACCTTACAATGGCGCAAGTCCCTGCAACCATTCACCGCCCTGCTCCGGACGCACCAAATAACATACCACTGGTGTCCACAACGCGCACTACAGGTACTGCACAAGAACACAGTACACCTCGTCTCAGACCTACAGGGCGCAACGGCACTGCTGCCCACACTGGGACTGCCACCGGTGGAACTACAGGAGAGGGAAGCACCAGGAAACCCGCAGACACACAACTGGGACCCGGCCAGGATCACCCCATTTGTCCCACAGGGAAGGGGCAAAGCAAAAGCGGCAACCACCTCCACCTAAGCACAGTATGAGGAGACCAGGACCATCTCACCATACAAGCCATTCACACAAGCCCGCACCGCCCCACCTTTACTACACTGCCCCGCTACAAACTCCCCACTATCGAAGTGGTCTCTGGACCGTATAACACACCCACTCACCCCGGGACTCACATCAGCAACCGGAGGCAAACACAACCACCAAACTTGGGACATCAGGCACAACACCCAACACCCCAAGCGAGGGGCTCACCAGGCTGCCTACCTGCCAAACCTCCACCAGGCGCAACCAGGATCCATCAATGACTTCCCGAACGCTAATTGGTGACTGTACCTACGCCTGTAATCTAAGGTCACGGACTACAGTACTGTACAAAAGTTAATAGGCACAAGCTACCTGTATTCTTACCATGTGTTCCTTAAGCCTGTTTTTAAACTCCTACACTCAACATAGACACCTCTGCCCGGCAGACAGACATAGAGCCCTCAGAGGCTCCATCCACCAAGCACACTCCATAGCCGACCTGGACAGAGACTACAAAACGTGGCCCACCGAAGACATCGGCTGAATATCCGTCCCTCTGAGACAGGCGCTAACCTGCGGTTACCGAATCCACTACCATTGTCGACCACCCATACTGCTCACACGGAGGGTCACCGGACCCACAAGCCAGAGACTCAGGCTATTATTGGGACTGTCACTCACCAGGGAGATCAGGTACCAGGGCAGGGGACAGGATGTCACTACTATAACGCGCTACCTGGACATATCAGTCGCTACCATGCTTTTATACCTTTGACTGATCCGTACTAACCCTTGCCTGGACTCCATGAACTACACCGTTCACCCAGTTATCTACCCTTGTAGTCCCGATGGCACACCACCCGACCTGCACCGTGGAGCATCTTGATACTCTGATGTTATTTATTGATGTCTGTCATTGTGCTAACCTAGCCTGACTCCTGTATCGCACAGAGTAACCTATTACAACATGCCTAGTGACACCCCTAATTGTCTCCCAGCTACCCAGTGCATATATCTACCCTGTGTTCCCCATACGACTATATTAGTCTAAGCACTGATTATCCTTTCTGGTTATAGTTCCTAAAAACATGCAATGTTATCACCATAACAGAGTAATGCGATACCTTTTAACTCGTTAGTTATAGCCGTTGTTAATCTAAGTTTAATAGCAAAGTTTTGAGGGGGCGTCAGTAAAAATCTGGACTTTGGTCCTACAGTGGGACTATCGTGATGAGAGTGGGAGTAGGGTGGTCCACACATACAGGACTCTGAATACAGCATTAAGCCTAGTCCCCTCTGTGTATATACAAATTATCCAGTGTACCATTATTCCATCTCTAGCACCAAAGTGCACATATGTCTCCACAGTTTCATAGAAATGTTGCCCATGCTAACCATAAATAGCTTGACTCTATTCTGGTGCACAGCCTAAACATGTATGCATCTATCAAGGTATTAACTAGCCTTTACATATCTGGCGAATCCACATAGTTAGACACATACTCATTTGCTAGTCAGGCAAGTGGATTATGTTCCTTGATTGTTAATAAGCATGTTTTACACTTTACGTGTCTAGCGTACACCAGCTGACTTACAGGTTTACCTTACCTTTAATGTTATATTCACCTCATAATTTGCCTAGCCTGTACTAAAAGTTATGTTTAAGTTTGATTCATGACTCAATTAAGCGACTCACAAAACGGAATCAACTACACTAGTTTGCTGGTATAGTTACCATTACGCTGAACACAGTATCTTAATTTTAATCCATGAGCAGAAAGTTAAGCAACGTCATTTTAGTTTATTTTAGTTTCTTATAGTTTATTTTATGTTATGAATATGCCTAAGTAATGACAATCGATACCGGATACCGCATAACTCAACCTTATAAAAATGTACAAGATCAATCCTGTACCTCTATGTTTAAATGTTTTATAAAGCGCTGGAGGATTGCCTTTGGGGTACCTCACAAGCGATTGTTTGAAGCTTCTGCACTACAAAAATAAAGAATAAAAAAAAAAAAAAAGAGCATTATGTTTCCACCCTCTAATGCCTGTCTTCGAAATTACAGGCAAATCCCTGTAATGCAGGAAATCAGACATGCCGCTTACATTGGGATCAGTGTTGGAAAGCTGGCAAAGCCCAGCACCAACCACAAATGGCAATGGGTCGACTCATACTGGTAGACGCTGTCAGTGTTCTCAATACATTTAAAGGGCTGCATGAAGCTAGGGGCCACTAAATGTGAGGGCATTTAAATAGCTGTAGCAGCGCTCACTTTTAGCACTGCATGTAGCGCATTGTGATTCTTTCACACTTTAAAAGGCTACTGATGGCCACCTATCATCATGTGCATTTTGGGAAATCCAGATGGCCCTATCCCCCGCTTTATTATTTAAAGCCAACTTTGATGCATGTGTTATTTGCGTTGCTCACGTTCGTAATTGTTTTTAAGTATGACCATTTTGGTGGGAATTTGTTAATTTGATAGCAACAAAGTGGCTCCATTAACATGTAGATACATCTTATCCAGAGTGATTGTGATAGGTAAAAGCTGGTATAAGTATAGGACTTTTTATTCTGGACCAATAATGTCAATAAAACATTGACAACAGTGAAAATTGTGAATGCATCGACATAATAAACGGCTAATAGGTATCCATCAAAATTTCCATTATTATTAAATAATACACTGTGTGTGAATTAGAAGCATAATATTCAGCTGTCAAAATGCTTTTTAGTTTGGTGCACTTCACTCTATTTAATTGGGCTGGAATTCTTGGTATTCAATAAGGATACATTTGAGGTAAAAGAAAAACAAACAATAAAACCAAATGGCACCAGAATACTAGGCAATATCAATAGAATTTGCACTTGAATTTACCATTTTTTTAATGTATTTATTTATTTTTTATCTGGTACAATGATTATCCCAGACTTGTGAAATTGTAAAGGAGTAGATACTAGTAGCGCCTTTTTTTAAAATGATCCTGGGGCAGTCTCTTGGGTGGGACTCCATAGTTAAAAAGTCACCCTGATTTGCTGATTGAATTCAGGAGTTATTATAGAAGGAAAGGGCCTTGCCCATTACATAACCTTCCCGTCTATAGACGTTTTATTGCCATATTGAGACAGCAAACACTTGATCCTGATTTGCCTGAAATAAATACATTGGTGTAGTAATCATATTTGTTTCAAGTCCATATTTATTTTTTTATTTTTTACAAAACAAAAATGAACCATTAATGGATTAAATTACCACTATGCCTAATGTATTTTATTAAAACAAGCAAGAAGGTTTTCAATATAAAATTGATCATTTTAGAATACAAAACTGGATTGCGGGAGTTATACATGGTTTGCTTTGTTTTTTTTGTCTCTGCTATGTTGACCACACTTGTGCAGGTATCCAATAAGTCTCACCCATGTGCAGCACAAATCTGTAATGAAATTCTGTTCAATACCGGAAATGTAATCGTAAGATGAAAACTAAAAAACTAACAAGCTTAATATGATTGATTAGTTTTACTCTGATGTTTCCAGAAAGGTTGTCTTCTGCAATATCTCTTGTAAAACACAATTACTTTGAAATTAATTTATATCAAAGAAAGAAAAGAAACAGAAATAATACAATATCAACTTCCCAAACAAACTTATTAAAAGTAACCGGTAGTACACTGGAGGGTTTTTTGTTTTTCTTTATTACAGATTGATAGACTAGAAAATGTTTGTTTTACCAAAATATTCCTTTCGCCCACTATATTATGCTTTAATAATTGCCAATTTCATGTGACGCTAGATTTCAAATGAGAAGTTTTGTTTTCAATTAAAATAAAGAAACTTCAATTGCTATCCTTCTGCACTATATTCCAACACACATTTCTTTTTAGGAAAAAAAAATCCAAATGAGACATTTGCCTGAAGTACGTATGTTACTAAATATTATATATTAGATTCTACCTCTGCAGGATTCTTACAGTTGATGAGATCCAGTGCATAGAGGAACTGGTTTATGTATCTCAAATCCATGGCCAGATACATGACAATCATAACAATACAATTTATTTTCAAGTTGAAAAAAAAAATCCACAAAGATATAGTGCTGTCTGGATCCAAAGTCACGGTGGTGCTTAATCCATTGATGGCACCTACCAAAATCCCACCATTATCCTACAGTGTATCTTCCCAATCACATACATACAAACTCTCAAGCAACTTACATACAGCCATACATATTTACATAATGATTCACATCAACATACAGACTTGTACAGCCACACACACTCACAAACAGACACAGTTACACATCTGCATACCGAAGTCTTGATGTCTGCTGTGAGTGAGAGAGGGATTGTGGCATAGATTACCGGGAACTGGTGTGTGTGTATTTGGAGTGGGTACCCAGAACAGCTCCACAATCTGTCCAGTCATAGGGGAGTTTAACCCCTTAAGGACACATGACATGTGTGACATGTCATGATTCCCTTTTATTCCAGAAGTTTGGTCCTTACGGGGTTAAATTGCTGGAAGATGGTGCACCTTTTGCCACTGCCACTTAGGAGAGAATGTATTGGGAGGGGAACACATCGTAGAAGAGGTGGCATTTTGCCCCAATGGCTGCCTGGCTCAAATGAACTCACCTGGACCACTGTAGGGACGGATCTGCTCAGAACTACTCTTTCCTCAGACCACGTTATAAACTTATCTGGGACCAATTTATCTCTTTCATCCCCTTATTCGACCCCCTTGTCTTTGCCCCAATTTGGACTAAGAGACCAGATTCTCTTGAATTTTCTTCCTGACAGTCACTGTGAAAACAATGCAGCTCCAAGAGGTTTCAGCTTGAGGGAGTAAAGGTAAGTAAATCTAATCTTTTGAACCCTCATGGCAGAGGGGGTGGAAACCAAAATAGGTAGTTAAAAACTGTTCCTAACAGTATAGTGCCCCTTTAACCCCTTAAGGACCAAACTTCTGGAATAAAAGGGAATCATGACGTGTCACACACGTCGTGTGTCCTTAAGGGGTTAAGCTCCTAAGTGGTGGTCCAGAGTAAGTCTGGTAGGGTTTGCCATGTCACTGGAAGGTACTTCATAGGGTATCCACTGAAAATAAGAAAAACTATAGACATTGTATTGATATTTTATGAATGCTCACTTTGTATGCATATATTTCCCTGCAAAGGTTGGTGGTTGTCAATGTGATTTTGGTTAATGTGATTGAAAGCTGCTTTTTCATTTGAGTCTACTAGATCAGAGTCACACTGATTACAATCAGGTTCTGACAATAGTGACAATAGACATAAAGGGGAGAGTGGATAGTTAAGGTTAGAGAAAACATATAAGGGATTAGGTAATGGGAACAGATAATAGATTTAGGAGATGGAGAAAGGAATTAGAGCTTTAAAGTAAGGTGAGGGGTAAGGTGTATTAAATACCAAGGGGAGTTGGGGTAAAAAACAGATAAAAGGGGTTTAGGAAATGGACAGAGGAGCTAGGACATAGAAAGAGATTAGAGAACAAGCAGAGAGATTAGAGTTAGTAATAAAAAGGAAGGATTAGGGTTGAGAAACTGCTAACAATCTGTATACGGTTTAATGAGCAATCTGTGTTTTAAAGATCCAGAAACAATTTTGATATGTTTAATTTCAACAAAAAACAGCACTGCATCAATACTACGAACAACGCACACGGACTTAAATATTGAAAAGTCGGGTCTGTTCATTAGACATTCGTACATTGTTTAGAGGTCAATCACCCGTGTGATTCCAAATTACGTCTAAAGTGACAGATCGATTTGTTCATGGAAAAAAAACTTGTTTATTGTACAGCAAACATCAAAGAAAATGATTTGCACAAATGAATACAGCAAAGAACAAGCGTAATAAACTTCATGCATATTTTAATTCTGTTTATAGAGCCATCCCATGCATTGGTTCACACTTCCTTTAAGCCCCTATGTAATGTTTTCCTTTGACTGTCACCAACTATAAGCTAAATCTCTCATTTTTATTACCTATTTAACAAATTTGCTCATGTTAAAGCAGAAGTTTATTTTTAATGTTTTTCTCTGTCGCAATCACATGACTCTTTTGTTAACCCTACCCCAAATTGCCCAACATAATAACTGTTACAGATAAACTCACATGTGATCAGAGAATGTTTTTTTATGAGAATATCCAACTGGTTCACTATAGCCATTAAGAGTTTTTTAATGTAATTTATAAGATGAAAAGGAAGACCATTAAACATTGGTCTGGTCTAACAGGAGGACTTGTAAAAATGAATTTGGTACATGCTGAGTCCTCGTTGTAGACTTGTCTACCCAATATAAATTGTGCTGATAATGTTTATTGCAAATAAGTACAGCACTGACATACATTCTGGTACATGGGACCGACCCTTTAAGAAACAAAACAAAGAAAAGAAACAGGCACACTTATAGATATAGATATATATATATATAAAGGATGATTCACATCTTTTGAGTATACGTTTTTTTGCAGGCATGTCCTGTTGTTTTTACACTTATGGTAATGATCTACTATTGTGCTTTAATCTTGAAATTGTTAATAAATGTTTGCATCCAAAACTGTATAAGATTTGTTAATGCCAGGTTGCTCCTTTGTATATACATTTTAATGGGAGAAAAAAAAAAGGAAAAAAAAAACTTCACACACTTTTTCATCATTTTATGGACAAATCCAGATTTCATATTATGAAAATGGAATTGAAACTACAATAAACTGCTACCCTTCCCAATCTAGATTACAATGTGATAATTCTCATCTGCCAATCATACATAAGGAGAAAAAAAAAGCAAGTCTTTAACATTCCAAAAAAAAAAAAAAAAAAAGTTACATAAAAGTTTATATATATATTTTGTTTATTAATTTTTGGCTAATTTTGTCTTTGTCTTCACTGCAGTAGATTTTCCGATCAAACTTTTCCCCTTCTTTAAATACTTTAGGGAATTTTCAAACGCCGGGTTGTATGGCTGTTAAACCCCGAACATTGTTCTCCCTGAAAAAAATCATAGCAAAAAAATGTATTAAACTACAGAGCAACCTGGCACTAACGGGGTAAGCATTTTTTTTTTTTTAATTATTGATATTATTTTTCTTAGCAAACCCAGAAATCATTCCTCCACTGTTGAAGAGACCTGCGCATGACACCTTTCACCAACAAAGCAGTTAATGATTTCTGCATATGGGGCTGAATGTATCAAGGTGATGCCATTTTGCTCTGAGAGCTTGGGTAAGAATTTTCTTTTTTGCGTCACTGCGCCATAAAAAAAGGTTGTAACTTGTTATGAAGTTTCCTCCTCCTGCCACTGGTCTTATAAGTACAAAGCTTTAAATAGAACCAAGCACCTGGAAATTCCAATAAATAGTCAAGGAGATAACAGTGTCAGTGATAGAGGGAAAACTGTAGTTCATGATCAAATAAAATTGTGCTGAAGAATTTATTCAAAAACAGCTCCCAAAACGTATACCTTAATTCCATCTCAACAAATCAGTTTGCTCCTTCTCACCAACTCCTCCCTTCAACAATCGTTTAACTTTGTTATTAGCTTTCTAAGTGACTCTGTTATTGTTTTCTTATATATTTTACTTGTCAGAATTGGTCATATCAATCAAGTGCCATATTTGTACTATCAGAAAAAGTAAGTACATTTTTAGGTTTTACCTTGATAAATGTTCCCAATACATTTTTTCTTAATATTTTACTATATTTTTAATATGTATTTTTCTTGATATTTTATGCTTCACATTTTTTATATATTTTACAATTTTAAAACAGTGATTATATAAATCCTCAACAATTACTATTCTATAACTTTCCTAATTAATTCTCCATTAGTGCCTCTATAATTTTAGCTACATTAGAGACATAATGAGTATATAAGGATATAATATAATGTGTACAGGCAACACCGCATTCTTAATGGCCAAGAATAAATGTTCTATAATTTTAATATGCTTCTGAAGGTACTTAATAGAATTCTGTTTAACTATACTGAATCTTTGAAACCTTTTTTTAACCGCAATCCATCCAAATGACTTTTGATAAGATCTGTTGCTTATAACTGCAACCATAATAATTAAATTCCAACAGTTCTACTAAAATCTCCTCTACAAATCCTTTAGATATTTATATCTGGCACCTGTTAACTTTTAAGGATTTTTTTTTTTATCTTTTGTCAAAAATACTCATATTTTAAGTGTTAATTTAAGGCACCTTTAAATTATTTGATACATACCTCCCCATATTATTAATAATTTTATGTTCAAACAATAACCATGGCAAATGAAAAAATATATACCTTACAGCAGTGCAAACGAACTATAAAAAATAAATAGTTTAAAAAAATATTTTAAAAATTTTTAAATCTTGGGGAAAAAATGCAATATATAAATTGAAACTTATTAGCACTTTCAAATTAAAATTGTTTTTAAATACCTTGCGTTGTCATCAAAAAAAGACAAAATCAGGAATGGGATATCAAAATGTAACATAGGATAAAAATAAAACTCCACTGAATGCAAATTGTTTATTCACACAAATTTAATCAGAATATTTCACAAAGGTTTGGTCCATAAATATTCAAGGAATATTGATCTATACAATGCATTTCTCAATTAACAAAAAAATAAAACATGGACAAATTTTGCTCTACCACAAACTGTACTGAAACACGAAGGTGTATATATAAGATTATTGGATTTTTCCCAGACTGAACAACTTCATCAGATGCCAAATCTGTTTCTTCTAGTAGGATACAGAATTTAAAGGATTTTTTTAAAATCAGAAATGATAAACAGTACAAAACTATTGAGTTGTCAAAAGGGATTCAAACTGTTAATTTAACAAACAACACTTATTTATCCTGAATTTCACAATAGTACTCTGAAGTACAATAAGGCACTTACAAAACTGAGATATAACTCCAAAAAATGGAGTTTAATACATTTTTTATAGAGGCAGAATATACAATTTAGAAAGAAATATATTACCGGAAAAAAATATATACAATATTTTTTTTAATTTTTTTTTTATTGTGTTAAATTGATATGTCAAGGGGAACTGGCAATTTTGCATTAACGTTGTTATTTACTAAGCTAAGTGTTGAGAATAGACTTTAATATTGCAAACAGTAGCCTAAAACAGTCAGATTGAAGAACAAGAGGAGTGTAAGCTACGTTTTTCCAACCTCAGAAATTTAGACTAGATGTTTGGTAGTCTAACCCCCTTTACCTTTTAAAAGTTCAGTTTTCATTACTACCTTCTCCAATTCCCTATTGATGAATACTAAATCACAGTGGCTGCTGACTGGATCTTCTTCACCAGAGAAAAATGCATGACATTGTTTTTGTAACAAATTAATTTTGTCTTCTATTTATTAATCAGATAGGATTGTGAAAAACGTATTATGTGAGTTCCCCCTTTTGTGATGCTCTATGAAATTTATAGAAGGGTTATCAATATAATCTTATATAAAATGACAAGATGAGTTGAGTTGTACATGTCCGAGCAAGTCATTGTCTTTTCAAAAAGCCTCACTTTAACTTAAATGCAGATAATTTAGCATACCATTTATGCAATATTAGCTGAATCTCCATGATCATGATTGGAAAATCCTGAGCAAAATAGCTAGATCAAGTGCACTTTACCCAACATTGATTGAGAATGATTAAGAGTTTTGTATGCTCCAGGTGGGCTTATTTTACAAAAAGAATATTGGTTACCTGCTCTAACTATTTATATTTATGGTGTTACTGCCTGTACACAGACCAGTAGGTCTCACGCTCAATTTTCTGATATGGTCCTATTTTGAAAATTTTTGAGTATGGTGTCTTTAAAACAAATTAAATGAGGGTCTACACAGTCAAGGAGCTTTGCATGTGTAAATTCTATGACTCGTCTGATTCAACAATTCTTTTCTGATCTTAAATAATGTTCAGTGAATTTCTGTTGAGTCTGTTTTTATTCACCAGCAATGCAATTGAAACAAAACAAAATATATTTCACAAATTGTATCATAAATCCAACAGTCTCCTTGTATGCCCAAGCAATACAAAACAGAATGTTACCACCATTAGGTCATCATTTCCATCCCTAAAGTTCCCATCCCTAAATTGGAAAAATAGTGGTTGTGTATTTAAAATAGCATCCCAGCTAACACCACCACATTTTTCATAGAGTTATGTAGTGATCAGAAGAATCCATTGTGGTAAAAAAAAAAAATTTTTACCATGCAATTCTCTCAAATAAGAAATCCAGGGCTTCACCTTCAATTTACAAAACTGATTATAGGCCAAAATATTAGCAATCCTCTTGGCTATGTCATAGTATGCTGATAAAACCTCTACATGCATGGAATTTTTCTTATTTTTTTTTAAATTGCAAGGCCTAATGTTTTGAAATTTGTTTTATTTAAATACGGGAAGCTTTACCAGATAGTTACATTTCCTAAAGGTCTGTTCCACTCTAGGGCCAGAAGTGACAGTAACTCTAAGCTTGTTGACTTTGGGCCTAATTGCTGGTTATAGGCCTATTTTTGTACAAGCCTATACATAATAGCAGGCAACTGCTATTTAAGAAAAAGGTGTGTTTATAATAAGTATGTGACAAAAGTAAAATGTCTCTTTCACAGCAATATTTAGTCTCAACCTGTGGGTTTTTACTTCAGTGCTCTTTTTGTTGTCCAGAATTTTGTATGAACTTTGAGCAATGGTTGAAGATAAGGAACTGATTATATTTCATTTGTCACCTTTCTCTACAGTGCAGCACATTACTTTTATTGAGAAGGATACATTTTTTATTTATTTAAATAATCCCTCAACATAAAACACTACTTCAATGTGCAAAAGCTTTATTTTTATCAAGCAAGACGTCATTTCCGAATAAAATGGTACACAATCATTTTTATGAATAAAAAAAATTAACAATCATCAATGTCAAAGCCATTTAATCACATCACAGGAATGTGACACTAGTCTTTTTTTTCTGGAATTTCATGTTTGTTTTTTCTCGTATCCTAAATGCAATGTATTCAAAGTGAAATTCATTTTATCATCATACAATATATATCTATGTGTGTATGTATAGTTTATATAATTCAGTTGGAACTAATTGCGACCCATTGAAAATCTAGTGACTGATTTGTATGAGTTGTAAAATGCTTAAATCAATTTCTTTGTATTTTCAGATAAATAGCTATGAATTACAGCTTGCTAATTATTTGTACGGTTCTCATCTCCAGCTACTTTTTTTCCTGCATTCTAGATTTTGCTAAAACATAGATTATATAAGATGAATATATTCCAGTCAAGATACAAGAGAAAATTAACAAGAGAAATCCAGATTGTTTTGATTTTTATCTGAGTATTCTTTAAATTAGCATCCAATTTGAAAACACAAACAACATCCATTTGCACATGAGATATTTTATACAAAAGTAACAAAAATATTATATTTTAGAAATACTTAATGTTTGTATGGTACAATCTGATCTGTAACAAATTCAACACAATTTGTGGAAAAACCTCACTGCTCACACGTTTTTCACAAATCATATTTTATTTATTTCCATCTAATCTTAAAAAAAAACTAAAAAATATTAAAAGTCTTGAAATGTACAATTAGAATTGTTAAAAAAAAATTTGTGTATATTTTCCAATTATAAAGTGAATGTAACATGAAATCAATTGCTTTGTTTTAAATGGCGAGCCTACAAATTTAAATATGGAGTAAACTAAACATTAATAAAAACAAAATGTAATTTAAATTATAACCTCTGCGTTAAAAATTTTTTGACAACCATGTTTTTTTTGTTGTTTTTTTTTTTTATTAAATTAAGATTAGAAATGTATTTCCATTTATTTGATCTTAATTAAAATGGTAAGAATATACTATTGATGGAAAATAATAATTACTAAAATATACAAAAGCATATAATTAATTGAGAATGTTTATGTATACTTTAACAGAAAAAAATGTCTTTAGTCATACACATTTTCTCAATGGGACAGCTTCCTGTAAATATGTCAATTTATAAAAAAAAAAAGAAATTTGCTGCTTCAAACTGAAAAAGTTTTGTTGTGCACTTAATTTTAACTATGACATTTGATTTTTGTTCATTATTTTTTAAGTCGATGGAAATTAATAAGATATAATTGTGTAGAGGCACTTATAAGGATGTGTACATTAGATATTATTAACCCTTATCCCATTTGTTATTTTTTAACAAAACAAAATAAGATTTGGTGTAATTTTCTTTATTGTCAATTTATGTCATCTGGTTTTGTGTGTGTCTTTTCATTTCCTATTTGAAGTTAAAAGTCAGAAGAATGTAGCGAAAGAGTAAAAGAGTAGTAATCTGCATATAATCCAAAAATGTGGTATCCAAAAGGATGTGGTATCTGGAGGCTCATAATGTAACTCCTTAAGGAACAATGATATAGCATGCCGTCAACAAAATCTAGTCCATAAAGACCCACTCAATGTGGAATGTCTAATTTATTTATTGTATGCAGCTCTAAACAATCCTGCCACAATGAAATCAGAGACATTCCATTTTGATGTTGGATCGTTAATGGCTGGTTTGTTATGACAGAATTATATTTTCATTGATCCTAAATGAGTTGGAGACTCATATAATGTAGAATGGTATACAATAATTTCAGAGCTTAAAGAGACACTCCAGGTTGGATTTAGCCCATTTGTAAAACCTTAAATAAAGAGTACATAAAAAGAATGTGCAAAAACCGTAAATTGAAACTAATAACGTAATGTAAATATTCATATTTTAGGTTTTTGCATTACACAAAAAAAACCTGATTGTGTTTGCAATGAGTTGAAGCCAAAACAACAAGAGAGTGATGCTTACTATGCTATCTATAGCAGTTCTGAGTTTCTCCCATATGCAGTGTAAACTGCAATGGTTTCTGGGAGCTGTAGTTAATTTGTCGGCCTTCTGCAACAGAAAGGAAACAACTGAACTACAACTCCAAGTAGTAACTTAAGTCATGTGACAATGCTACCAGAACTTTTAAAGAAAAAAAAAAAGGTAACACTGCAGGTTGGAAGAAAGAGGTAGAGAAGGTGGTCCTATAACGCAAAATAAATTAGTGCTAATTAGTATTTTTTTTTTTTTATTTAAACTAGGGAAGATTAAGAAAAGAACACCCACCATGACCAACTGTAACTTAATCTACATATTTCTCCAGACAGGTCCCTGGAGTGCCCCTTTAAGTGCCCCATCGCAGAAATCTACTTGATGTAGTTTGGGCCAATTAAAACCAAGAATGCTCTTTTTCACATCAGTAAAACCTTATCCACAAACAGCTGGACTCACAGAAAACCAGTTAAATGGTGATATGTCTGTGACATCAGTAAATAGACAGTCACAGTGATAAGGGTAATTGGGTATTGATAATAGAGGATCACAGTGAAAAGGAAAATATTATGGAACATAGTGTGAGGATGACATCATACAAGCCGTCTAGCCACACACGACACACTGCTGCCCCGTACTCTAACATTGAATGATATGTCTCAGGAGAAAGTAATCCACAGATAGATTTCCAAACATTTATGAAGGGTTGTTCATGGCTTGTAACTCTTCATCTTTTGTCTCTCTCTATATACATCCTTTCCTTGTCACCTCATACTTTCCTGGCAATGAAGGACAACACACAAACAATGCCTATATGCTGTATATAAGTCACTGAATGGCTGTTAAACTCTTATTTCCTCCATAACAGGTTGTAGTTTTTATTTAATGAACAAAAAAACAAAACAAAAAAAAAGATAAGAAGAATGCACAGTCTGACAAAAGAAAAATGTATGTCATGAGGAATGTTGGGGAGAGGGCCACAGAAGGTGTTAAAAAAGGTTGGTGAGAGTTGTTTGAGACGGGCTCCCGGAATCATGGGTGTCCATATTTGGGGTGACAGATCCCCCAACATTTAGAGAGGGACTGGTGAGGTCTGATAATGTGGATGCTGCACCGGTTGGTGTTAATGCAGCACTGTCCGCGGATGCTGGGGCGCTGAGAGAGGGACCTTCAACTTTATCGCCTCCCCCATTTTCCTGCCGCAAAAGATTCCTCCTGAATTTCGCCCGTGCGTTTTGAAACCAAACCTGCAAACCAATCCCAGGGCATGCCTTTTACCGATTATTTTATTTACTTATTTATTTATCTTTTCTGCGTTTAAAATGCACTCCTTATTTTATTTGAAGCTGTCCTCTCACAATAAGTTTGTTAATAAACTTTACCTTCCTCTGTTGACGGAAACAGCATCATACTGGCAAAAAAATGTCAAATAAGTGCACCTGTTTTTTAAATATGACATTGTGGTAGCACTTTACAAAGCATAGCATTTAATGTATACATGATGTTAGACACATTGCTAACCAATGTATGGGTATCATTCACTCGTATTGAGATTGCAGGGAGTGTATCCCAATCTATGCACTAACAAAAGGCTGTGTACCCCTGCAGGAGTCCACACTGGTCTTGGGAGCATGTAGATGTGTTTGTAGATGATTAAAGAGGCCGGTATTCAAACATTTAAGTGTAATGGTTAATCTATATATTTTCCAGAAATAGAGCTAGAACAATGTACAGATTAAGAGGGTTATTTATTAATATATGAATTGCCGGGAATTCAAATTTCACGCTCAAAATAGTCAAACTGACCACAGAGTTTTTCTTATTTGGCCTAAATATTGAAATTAACTTTGAACTCCCATCAATTCTCACATTGGTAAATAACCCAGTAAATGTTATCAGACTTTATCATCCAACCAATTGTGAGTACAACGCTCATTTGAAATGTGTTTGCATTTAAATAAATGACAAGGAAATTACCGTACAGTACGTGACTGAAAAATGAACGTGCTTCACAGTAGGTAAGGATGGGACTGAAATTAAATCACAGATCATATGAAGGAAACCTATCATCAAAAATGTGTAGATTTTAATTCAGGAAAGTGCCCTGTAATCTACTATTATCAATTGATAGCCAATATAAGTGCCAATTGTTTGAAGAGTTAAGTTTTATTACTTGCTTATAATTATTTTTAGTTGGGGACACTCATAGAAAGCATGGTGTAGGATTGCATGTGTTATTAACTAGTTCTTCAGTATGTGTTGTTCACGTTTATATTAATTTTGGGTAAACACCTACAATTAGAGAAGCTAAAACGTTTTGACTTTTTTTCAGCAAGTGTGTAGGATGGCTGTGATAGTCTCAGCCAATGGAGGTGTGGCTAGGGCTGATTTATCCCCAAACAACAGAGCACTGAGCAGTGAGACTTACTTTAAAAGTTTTCATCTCCTGCTCTGTAAATTGAACTTTAATCACACACGGGAGGCTCCTGCAGGGTCTATCAAGCTATTATCCGAACAGGAGGTAAGAAATTCTAAATTAAACAGAATTTGCAATAAAGGAAGTATAAATATTAGATGACTCTTAACAGGATGCATTTAGGAAGGCTGTGCAAGTCACATGCAGGGAGGTGTGGCTAGGGTTCTATAAACAAAGTTATTTAAAGGGACACTATAGTCACCTGAATAACTTTAGCTTAATGCAGCAGTTTTGGTGTATAGAACATGCCCCTGCAGCCTCACTGCTCAATCCTCTGCCATTTAGGAGTTAAATCCCTTTGTTTATGAACCCTAGTCACACCTCCCTGCATGTGACTTGCACAGCCTTCCATAAACACTTCCTGTAAAGAGAGCCCTATTTAGGCTTTCTTTATTGCAAGTTCTGTTTAGTTAAGATTTTCTTATCCCCTGCCATGTTAATAGCTTGCTAGACCCTGCAAGAGCATCCTGTATGTGATTAAAGTTCAATTTAGAGATTGAGATACAATTATTTAAGGTAAATTACATCTGTTTGAAAGTGAAACCAGTTTTTATTTCATGCAGGCTCTGTCATCATAGCCAGGGGAGGTGTGGCTAGGGCTGCATAAACAAAGAAACACAGAAACAAAGTGATTTAACTCCTAAATGACAGTGAATTGAGCAGTGAAATTGCAGGGGAATGATCTATACACTAAACCTGCTTTATTTAGCTAAAGTAATTTAGGTGACTATAGTGTTCCTTTAAGTCCTAAGTGGCAGAGAATTGTGCTGCGCAACTGCAGGGACATGATATGTACACCAAAACTGCTTCATTAAGCTAAAGTTGGAAATATTGGCACTTATATGGAATTGGTAATTTAAAAAGAAATGTCTAAGGGCTCTGTTGTAATAATACTAGAAATAAATATACACATTTTTTAATAATACTACAGATAGCTTTCCATTTATATTTTATATTAAACATCCAAGGGCAACTTCTTCCTGATGTGGGCTTCTATTCACTCAACAATGAGACAGCTTTCCAGTGCTGCTCATTTTCTATTGGTTTAGACAGATAGGAAAGGTTTTCTATTAAATGCCCTGAATTAAATGTCACCAAATCATTAATGAACTATAGAATATTCTATTGATGAATAAACTATATTAAACCACACAATACCATTTGCCATAACTACACTGCTTATAAGTTCCTTTCTCTATTTAAAAGACCAAAGAACTCACATGTCACACAGGGAAAATATCTGACTATTAATTATAAAATTGCAAAATCATCTCACCTGCAACACTCGTTTAGTTAATCCAGTTTTTTGAGCCAATTGCTTCAAATCCTTTGCATCTGGGTTGTGATTTATGGCAAAATATGACTTCATGGTGCGGAGTTGGTGGTGTTTGAAAGAGGTTCGCATGCGTTTCGTCTTTTGAGATGGAGGGTATGACTGATCGCGGTCCATATCTGTGTCATTTTCATTGCAACCTGGGTAAGAATATCAACAAATTAAGAAATTATCAATGAATCTTCTACACCCAAAAACCAAACTCTGGACTACATCAAGAGGCATATTATTTTTCTTGCAAAAAGAATTCGAATTCTTAACTACAGAATAAAATAGATGTTATTGATGACCACAAGTAGGGTCCAGATGATAACAAGGAGTAAAATTAAATTATAGGCAGTTGCAGGTTATACACAGAAAAAATGTTAACACAGTAAAAATGTTCTGATGCTTACACAGACTCCTAGATAAAACATGGTATTTTGTTAAAATGTTTTATATTGTGCAAATACTTATTACTCATGAATTAAAATGAAAAAAAAAATGTTGGGAAAGGGAAAGTAATGGAAACTATTTCCAAGGAATAAGTACATTTCTTGTTTAATTTTTTGTTGTTCGGTTGACCACTGTATTTTTTGATAATCAGTTATATAATAAAAATGTAGATCATAGCATGCTGGTAAATTTAATGCTATTAAAAATATGCACAAAAAAAAACAAAAAAACATGCAGATGCTATAATGAGAAACGCAGGAGATTTTCCTATTTCTGGATTGCAAGTTAGGCTAACGCGTTTCACACACTAATGTTAATAAGTCATCAGGAGCTTTTTGTCCATTCTAGGTTCTCTATACTTTAATTGTCAGATATAGCTATATAATGGGATTGCTGTACATTTATATAGAAAGCGGATATTACTGACTATTTATTTAAACAAATAAAATATTTAATTTTCTGAGGGCAAGTTACCTTTTTTTATACTGAGTATAGTTCAGCTTTCTATGATACCTTTACTGATGATGAGCAAGTAGTTGGGTGCAAGTAAAAGGAATATAGAATATTCTATATTAAAATATGAGCACAGTAATATCCATATTTAATGTCCAAAGAGCAAACTAAATTGTAACATATATGCCTTGATATTCTTCCTAAAATGGAAAGTATTGGCAGGTATATGAGATCAGGGAAGGATATGGGATCGTTTGCCTTAATGTTTCATCTATCTCCCAAGGCACCATTAGGGGGCACTAGCACACAGTGTGATATTGTGCAGTTTCTTATTTCAGCTAAAGTATTAAAGAACTCTTACTGTCTTCCTCTAATTTGTTTCTTAGGATGTTTTTTGTTTTTTTTTAAACTATAGAATATTTTAAATTAAAATATTAAAATTAAAATATAGATTTTTTTCTTTTTTGAGTTGTTTTAAATAGTTTTATCCCTTTTTGGCGGAGGGTGATTAGATTTTAGAGAAGCCATGTAAAAGTTTAATTTAAAAATGTTTCTCCTCCTTTTTATATCTTCACGGGAATACATATATTTATGAGCCATGTTAAGCCGCTTGGGGTTGCTAGTTAAGATTAATTAAGAATTTATCAAGTATTGGTAGAACTACAAGTCCCATGATGTCTCGTTGTAAGGATCCAAGTGCAAATAGATAGAATTAAAAAAAAAAAAAAATGAGTTTATATTTTATTATTACAATGGAAATTATAGAAACAAACAAAAGTATTTAATATAATGCCTGTCACAGCAGTTCATAGTCATAAAAAAAAAATAGGAGTTATACTTTCTTAAAAGAGTAAGATTTTACACTACTGTTTAGCATTTACCCTGATAAAGTGTAGAAGTCTATGGGGAACTTTTTATTCAGTAAGCAGAGTAAATCCTTATTCTACTAAGAGAATTATATATACATATTTATATACGCTTTATAAATGGCGATAATAATAATAATAATATTTATATATATATATATATATATATATATATATATATATATATATATAAATATTATAAATATATATATATACACACACACACATATATATAATTTATTTATTTATAAAATATTTTACCAGGAAAGATACATTAAGATGTCTTTTGTTTTCCTGGGAATATATATATATATATATATTTGCCTGTAGCTCCTCAATGCAGATTTATACTGATATTGTTATATATGGTTATACAGATACATGATGATTACACAGATTTGGAGACTATTGCAATTGTTTTACATTTTTAAGGCAAATCTTTAATATTATATTCATTACGATAGGTGACATAAATACTACTTTTATTTAAATTGTCGATTTTTGTATACAGCATACATTCTGTACTCATCCATGGCAGTATATTATAAAATAAAATGAGTTGCTTTAATGAATTGAATTAACATGGAGTTAATTTTTAGTTGGTGACTCACTGCGTTAAACTATTTTAAAAACAAAACGGTATTACATCATTACATCTTCATCAGCATGATTTAGAATATATTTATTAAACAAGTAACACACACACACACACACACACACTCTCTCTCTCACATACATAAAGATATATTCACAGAAACACTGGAATAATGTACTGCTTGACAGCAAAAAAATAACACATAGGGTAATGCACTTACCTCCGAATTCTAGCAAATTAAATCAGAATTGCAAAACTGAGACTAAAATAATCAAGCTGTGACTTTAGTTTAGTTTGAGAATTTCTCCATACCAGCCACAAATCTGCCATTACGATTTAAATCACTACAATTTGGTGTTTATTTAATAAACTTCATATACAATAATATAAGCTTCAGGCTCCATTTTTGTTTTATTTATTCAATTATTTTAAAAGGATTTATTTTATTTTTCATGAGCTACTTTTTTTTTTCATGAGCTATTTTTAATGAGCCTCGAGAAGCCTTTTTTTGCCCAGAAAGAAAAGCTGCTACCCCAGCCTGCTTACTCCTGTTAAGGTACGCAAATATACATATAGATAATTAAAATATTTTTACTTTGTAGAAACAAGCACCTTTTTGTCAATCACAGCAGTTGATTTTTTCTTTCTTAGTTCACGCAGTCATGCATTTTGGCTGAGTCACCTTCTCACAGTGAAAAAGAAAATTATATAAAAAATTGAAATAGACATATTTAAGCTCAATATCCAGTATCTACTCATCCAGTACATCTATTGGCATGTGTCAACTGTTCTTTATTGCATCTAATATAAAATTAATATTAACAGCATAATATTTTATTTACATGTTACAGTCAGTTTGTAAACGTAATATAAATGTTGTCTCCTGCAATTCCTAAAAGAATATTTAACAGAACTATTTTTTATCCTACAGTATAATAAATAATTATATAATCAGGATGGCATCCTGAAATAGAATGACCACAAAATGACCCTAGATTGATTTCTTATAGATATAAAATAGTTTATTGTGTTGCTCTATTTGTTATCTATGAATCAAACAATTCTTTACAAATGGGGCCCTGACAAACCTTCTAGTGGAACCATGTGTTATAGAAGTTTGTCTTAAAGAGCTTTGTTTTTTTTGGGAAATGGGGGGGTGGGGGGGGAAGGGGAGGATGGGTCCACCTTCTTTTAACTCAATGTAGGCAATGTGCAAACGGTAAGTCCCATAAGAATAATTGGAATCTGGATAACTGCCCTATCTGTGGAATTAACAGCATAATCTCCAGAATCATTAATACATTGTACCGTTATTTTCTTCTTATTTAAAGCAAACTTGAGAGCATTAGCAACTTTTTGAGACTTCAGTCTTTTCATTTTATTTTTGTATTTTTTATGCAATGGATAGTGTAAAATCACACACACAGGCTCACAACAGATATGCAAAGGTCAGACATAATTAGTTAGAGGTGCAGGTGCATTGTACTCCCATGTGGCAATCGAAAAGTTCCTAGATATATGTGGATTATGGGTTTTGCTGGGTGATTAAATGCTGGTTGCTGGCCAAGGGATTCCAGTGTCGATTCTAATTAATAGGAAATAATTAGCACAGGAGAAGTCCTGTCACATATATTACGCATCAGAGGGCATGAGACTAGATTGCCAGAAGTTTCAAACTCCAGTATTACTTAGAAAACTTTGTATTTTCTCAAAGACAAAGAGTAAAAGTGGTAAGTTTAACCTATCAAAGGATCTGCCACATGTAAGCACACAAGGCCACGATAATGACTTGATATATTATTTAGAAAAGCATGTTTTCAGTTGCTTTGTACAGCTCAGGTTTTCCTCAAATCACATTATTATTCTGTTCTGTTTCATAGGGCCTGACCATCCAGCCTGTATTTCTAAATGATACAATGCCTATTAGCTTTGGAAGAAGGAGCCACCACTGCAGGCTCTTCCAAGATCTGGTTCCTGCTATAATAAAGTAATCTGTAAAAGGGGACTTCCCAACATGCACAAAATATCACAATAGACTATGTAATGCAAAATACAGTATGTATTCATGTGCATCATTTATATCCGTAAATGTTTCTAATGAATGATGAAATAGAAAAGTTTTTAGAAAAACGTGGCCTAGCTGTGTCTATAACCTAACCCTCAAAGATTTCTGTCTCGTACAGGTATCCATAGGAATATTGTATTAATGACTAATATACTACATATATAATATAATGACTAATCTAAGAATCTGTAATAAAATGATGATATAGAAATCTAGAATGGATTCCTTGTTCTCATTTTAATTCTCGTCCTCTAGCTTATTTTTATTGGGTTACAGTTTTGATGTAAAGCTACATCTTTGGTTATCTGACAATGGCACTCCGCATGCTCTTTGATATTGATAACGACGTACATTCATTTTTGCTTGTGTGACAAACTTAAAGGATTAAAAAATGTAAACCTGATACATGAATCCTGAATCTCACAGGACAGTAACATTTAATGCCTGACTCATAAACACAAAATATAAACCTCAGAATCTTTGGCATTGCAACAGCAATTCCTGTATGGATCCTGGCCTGTATTTTGTGATATGTATAAATATATATATATAACACTTCACCCCCAAGTACAAACATAAAAAAACTTAACATAAAATAGTGACTATATTAAAAAACATATATATCTTAAGGTATATATCCCCTCCAAAAAATCTTTTAAAATATATATATATATATTTTAGGAATAAATACCATCGATACAGGTATAGAGAATTTCCTTTTATTCAACATCCATCCTCAAGTAAACATGTAGGAAAAGTAACACAAGTAATATAGCGTAGTAGTTTATTATATTCAGACATAGATAGGAGTGCATATAATAAATGACTACACTATAGTACTTTTTTTTCAAAAGATGAAAAAGTAAAGTAAAGATGAAAAAGACACAGTGGGTAATGTTAATATTGAGTTTTAGAGGTAACCCACCTGAAGTGTAGTTGAGGATATCCACTCCTAAAGCTGGACTTTTCCTTTTTCTTGGCCTTCCCTTCTGAACTGCACCTGTCCCATTACTGAAGTATGGAAGGGTAGCCAGCCCTCCCCCCTTGGCTGATAGCTCAGTGTAGCTGAGTTGTGGATGAAAGTCCCCTTGGACCAGAAGCTCAAAGTGGGCCCGACAATAAACAAGGTTTTCCTTCATTCCAAAGTGGTCTCCGGTACTCAGGGTCTTGTTGCAGGTTGTGCAGGTAAAGCAACTAAGGTGGTAGACAGATTCTCTTGCTCTCATTACCATTTCTGAAGCTGAGATACCAAGGTGGCAACGGGCACACCTCTGCACAGAAAACCTTCTGGAGACAAGCAGAATAATCATTTACCGAGGAGCATAGACTTGTACCCAAATACAATAAGAATTATTTATATTATTTGTCAGCTTATTCCACAGCTCTTTATAATATGGTCCTTCATGATACCCATTACATCACTTACATGATGGCAAAATGTATACATTTTCAGGGAATTTGAGATAAAATATAGATAAATCAGTGCAATCATATCTCATCAGATATAAATTGATCAAATTATCCAATTTTATATTGCTTTCTTCGGTGTTAGTACCTACATCATCACTAATGTTCATAGAGATGTTTAGCGCACCAGTAATAATCATCATTCATTCCTTCTTAACTCAAGTGACTTTAAACTCATCACAATAATTACATCCCAAAAAGCCAAAATAATAATAACACTTAACAATCAGCAATGAAAACACTGGACTTCATAACTTAAAATACTATTGAAGTCCTTCACTATCAAGAATCAGTTTTAAATTAATGAATCAGACATAGTCCTCCCTGATTCAGGTGCTCCTTTCCCATTTATTTCTATGTTTATAATTTGATCCTCATCTTGTTGGCCACCTGGTATCTTCAATGATTGAAGACTATTTTTATAAAAAAATATATAATAATTTTAAAAGCTAAACTGTGAATGTGCTTCTTTTGCAGTAAATCATTGTCTCTGCTTCCATTAGCAGTGCTGTACGTATCCCGTAAAGCCCCGTGCAGCCTGGAATAATCCATTACAGGACAAAATGTGGTCTACCTGGCACATGAACCCAATGATGTTCTTCATAATTTTCGACCTTGATAAGCTACCCATTAAGAACCATTCTGTACTGCTCAGAAAGAAATACTGTTATCGGAGTGCTCTTTTTTCCACAAGGGAACTAGGGCCTGACTGGTGTACTGAGCTAGAGCCTGTTATCACCACATTCATAGGAGAATCCAGCAGATGGGCCTCATAGGAATAAATGGATGACTGCACAAAGAGGCTTAGCATTGGGACAGGAAGACTGTGTTCTGGAGGCTGTGTATTGGCCAAGGAGAGCTGTGTTCTCAGAGGGGGAAATGTTCAGAAATGGGGGAGGTGGTGTTGAGGTGACAATGTTCTTTAAGTAGGTGTATAACTGGGTATTGTGATGTGTAGGAGGGAAGGGTGCTCCTCTGAAGGTAGGCAGCTGTATGGTGAAAGGAGGATGGTTAAAGGTAGGAAAATGGTCAGGAAACTAATGGTAACAGAGCACTCTAAATGGCTAAAAGTTGGATTAAGATCAGAAACCTTGATAAGGGTGGAGTCTTGGTCTGGGATGGTTAAATAAAGAGGAAAAAAATCATGTGAAATAGATGGTGGAATACTGGTGGCTCACAAGCACCCAACAAGCAGATATATACACACATTAACATTTAGGAGCCAATGCAGCTTAAACTGGAACCCCAGTTAGTTTTCAGATCTAATATTTTGCTTATTGCTTTTTTCCCAAATATTTTGCAGTTAAATCTCTTTATCTCTTTTTTTTGTCATTGTTTATTCCAAGTAATTTTAGGTATACAAAAAAACATTGTAAATCACACAAATAATCGATGGAAAAAACGCATAACTACTATATAACAAATAAAGTGAAGAGAAAAAGGAACTCTGAATACACAACTGACAATCTAAGTTGAACTGATAGGACTACGTTTCAGTAGGATAAGTACCTATTTTGTTTTTTAAAATAGGCAACTACCCTCCACCACCCCTTCCCCCCAGGGATATTTTGCATCTCCTTGATTTGTGTGTGTCTCCATAGCAACGGTCTGATGTTAAAAGCATATAATAAAAAAAGTTAAAAGCTAGAGGATAATAAGCTTGAGTTAGGGCTAGAGAGTGTATATCTCTGGTGCCAGAATTTTTTTCATAGGCATCAATGGCTCTCATTAAAGCAGACTTTTAAAAAACAAAATATTTGCCAATTCAGTTGTTTTTCCAGCTTGGCTTGAATTCATATTTGCAATTTCTGGTTTAATAGTTAAACCCCTATAATACACAACACATTAACCCATTGTTTTATCTGACTACCTAAACCACCTCTTTTAGAATTCTTTTAGTATAATAATATGTGAAACTCGGCCTCTTTGACTATCCACGTAAATGTAGACTTAAAGTCAGGTGTTCGATTTCACTACATGTACCTTTCCTATACACAATACTCCCAGATTTTCCTTTCTTCCATGTTTTCATATTAAAATACAATGGTATAAAATGTACATGTATTTTTATAATTTAATATACAACTATGCTTACATATTGAATCTATTCTTTTGCTCTCTTAAAGGGAAACTATCCGCATTATAACTACGAAAGCTCAGTGCAGCAGTTGAGGTTTAAGAGGGCTATGGGCACCATTCCACATTTTCTTGGTCACTCTGTTTTGAAGCGGTTTTAAAAAATAAAAATGAAAAATTGGGCACCAATAGCCATGGAACAACACCCACTCACCCTGGCAATGACACAGATGAGTGGGTGTTTCCACTTGAACTTTTTATTCCATTTGTTTTATCCCTAATTCCCAAATCTCCTTAAAAGTGATGGTTTGTTTCTAACCTTTATCTACACCTGCATTGTGCAATACCTGCTACCTTCTGCCTGTGCAGCCTGTTACTTGCTAGGGCACTGCATCTCCACACTAGACGTCCGCTCCCTATGCCAAAGACTGTAGGAGCGCAAAGGCTTTGCCCAGGGGATGAAACAGATGAGTGGGTCGTCAATTGCCCATTCACTCTCCTCTTCCACTCTGTTTGTCGTTTAATCTCCCCGACAAGAGACGTTGGATAGACCTGCAATCTCTCCTCATTGGAACAGACTTCGCACAATTCTGGGTTCCAAAGGCCCAAAGGGCACTTCTACAAACACTCTACCCTCCTATAACAAACTCTATTCAAATTTGGGACACTACTGGTGTTTCAATCTTTTCTCCAATACAGAATTCCTCAATTAAAGCATAGTGTTGTATGTGTAATATAACTTGGTCTTCCTTGCAATATATGTAGATATTGTGCATGTTGTGCTTAGTGATGTTCCTCTAATATGTCACAGGGTGTTGGTCATTAAACCAAGAATCATGGGGAATTGACAAGTGAAAGCCAGGGAAATAGCTTACCTGGATCATTTTTAAAGGGACTCTCCAGGCAGAGTAGTTTACTCACCTGCTTCCAGCGCCGGGAGCCTCGTGAAGCCGCGCCCCCTATTTCGTCAAAATTACGAAATAGGCGGACGCGAGCAGGGAGCAATCAGACGCTTCCATTTGGAAGCGTCATTGCTCCCTTGTGCGCATTCGTGGCTTCGCTGCACATGCGCACATACTTCATAGGGCGGCATTCATGCCACCCTCTGAAGTCCTGAGCGCACTACCGCGCGGTCTTTGCCCGCGTACACAGTGCCTTCTCTCTCCTGCACATGTCAGACGTATCTTAATACGTCTGGCGTGTACAAGGCCTTTTTAGGGCCCTGCATGATAGGAAGTCCCTCTGGTGGCTGTCTGAGTGACGGCCACTGGAGGTATTCCTATCAATCAATGTAAACACTGTATTTTCTCTGAAAATGCAGTGTTTACATTAGATTGCCTGCAGGGAGCTATAGATCTCACCTGAACAAATACATTAAGCTGTAGTTGTTCAGGTGACTATAGTGTCCCTTTAATATTTCTCTGTTCTGGCTAAAATTTGCAATATCCATGCCTATATAACTTCTGGTTTATATACTATAAGCGGGCCTATGCATTAAACATCACATTGTAGTGAACTGTCCACTGTATTTAAAAATTCAGGTTCAAATATCCAAAGTCTGACTATAACCAACTTGGAGTTTTTTTCCAGATCAGCCTAAAATTGCAATATAGTTCTACACTTCAGTATTTAGGAGACAGACGTATAAATGAACATACACGTAGCACGATGGACACGCATGTTCACTTTCTTCAAGATTCAGAGTTCTGTCTGTGGCACAAAAAATAGAGATGACTGATGGGGAAAAAAATATATCATCAATGGTTAGGGAATAGTCACTCACTAAATGTTCATTTTATTCACAGATCAGAAAAGTGACTAATAGAGAAAAACTGGAGAAGCAGAAAAGAACATATATACACATACAACATATACGATCCAGCGCATATATATATATATAGTATATTACTTTTTATCACTTGATCTGTGAACTAAGTAGAGTGAGAATGCGCCTCACAGTGCACTGCAGAATATATCTATGACATATATTTTATGTATATATTTGCGGCACACTGATTGGCCCATTTTTGTTTGGACCTTTGCTGCAGTGTAGGTATATACTGTACATGGGATACACTGTGCTGTACCTGTAGTATACCATTGTCTTTGCTGCTGTGTAGGTATATACTGTACATGTGATACACGGTGCTGTACGTGTAGTATACCATGAACTTTGCTGCAGTATGGGTATATACTGTACATGGGATACACTGTGCTGTACCTGTAGTATACCATTGTCTTTGCTGCTGTGTAGGTATATACTGTACATGGGATACACTGTGCTGTACGTGTAGTATACCATGAACTTTGCTGCTGTGTAGGTATATACTGTACATGTGATACATGGTGCTGTACCTGTAGTATACCATGAACTTTGCTGCAGTATGGGTATATACTGTACATGTCAAACACGGTGCTGTACCTGTAATAGTCTTCCTTGCAGTATATGCTGCCATCCTTTGCAAAGCATGTCAGCTCAGATTCCAGAGCTAGTTTACATTCACAGCACTTGAGGCAGCGCAGATGCCACTGCTTGTCCACAGCCAGGAGGTAATATCTGTCTGAGATCTTCCCACCACATCCTGCGCAAAGGGCGGGCTTCTCTGGACTCAGAGGGGGCATTCGCTGTTGGAATATGATAGGAGAAAGTTACTATAATTTCTGAACAACAATCACACACCAGGCGTTAGCCAGGAACACAAGAACATCAAATATAGGAAATTATAAACCCAACTACAAAATTTATATATATATATATATATATATATATATATATATATATATATATATAAAACCTAAATTGGGCAAAACTTTACTTAAGCTGAGTTGGGGAATTTTCCAATTTGGCTTTGTTAGTTTACATTGTGCAATTCAGTTTTCAATTCATTACAATTCTTTGTTTAGTTAATAAACCCCTAATTTTGACAGGCTGTTAGGTTAAAGGGACATTATAGTCACCAAAACAACTTTAGTTTAATGAAGCAGTTTTGGTGTATAGAGCATGCCCCTGCAGTCTCACAGCTCAATTCTCTGCCATTTAGGAGTTAAATCACTTTTGTTTCGGTATATGCAGCCCTAGCCACACCTCCCCTGGCTGTGATTGACACAACCTGTATGACAAAATTGTTTCATTTTCAATCAGACATAATTTACTGACTAGGGTGCATAAACAAAGTGATTTAACTCCTAAATGGCAGAGATTTGAGCAGTGAGACTGCAGGGGTATGATCTATACAACAAAACTGCTTCATTAAGCTAACGTTGTTTTGGTGACTATAGTGTCCCTTTAAAGAAATTAAAGAAAGTTTAATATATATACAAATTAAGGAACGGAATGCATACATACATGGCTACACGTTTTTGTATAACATTAAAAGAATCATTTGTTACATTTAGAAAGGTAATTTCCTCCCTCCATCTTCTGAGAAGTGGATTTAGTTAAATGGGGCCTCCAACCAGCTGCATACATGGTAAGGCCACCTACACTGCAGTGACATCATCATCAAGGGACAGAATTAAAATGACATCATTCACATAGTGTAATTATTGTAATAAACTCCTCTTGCAGGGTGGTTGTGGGATAGCCAAACATATCACGCAAAGAAGATTCAATACAAATCAAGATCCCCACCCAGCTTCTTTGTTTGTAGCATTTCCAAGTAAGGGTGTCAGAAAATGAGGTACTGCTGCAACCGTAACCATAAGGTGAATGTAACAAGCTAGCAATCACCATACGTTGGACATCCGCTCCAAGTCACTGTGACTTTAATTACAGCAAAAAATCAAAGATTATTTTCACTTTCACAAGGCCATCAGGGAGCAGTCAAAATATGGATTTGGTTTTTTTTTTGATGGCGAAATATACATCATATTGTTATATGTTATAGTTTTACTTTTTTTTATATATGTCAACATAAACGATGACATGTTAAACCTGTCGCCATCATTATAACAACATATAACGTTGCTAGCTAAGAATCATTGAAATTAAAGTGCACAGCCATTTGATGGCAAGTACTTCCTACCTTAAGTCCCTCTTGAATTCCAAGCCCACCTAACAGTAATAATCACTACCCAGGCCTAGAACAAAACAATCATAAAATCCAAATCGTAACTTTACTTTACTGGCAGTGTTCTCCAGAGCAACACTTATTGCATACAGTAACCATGAATATATAGAGCCACCACTAACCAAAACTTCATACTGTATGTCCAGAAAAGAACGTTAACATACAAAGTATCTGTGACAGGAAAGAATGGAAAATAAAGAATAAAATAAATAAAAATTCATGAAAAGTAGAAGTACGGAAAGAAAAGGTATGGAGAAGAATAGATAATGTCAAGGATGACTGGCGGTATTTTAATGATGCTGTGATAACGCAAAATTCTTACAAATGTGCTTTTATTAAATTGTCACTCTATCAAACGACGACATTTTAAAAGCGTACAGAAATAGAATGCCTCTCATTTCCTTTTTTAAATACAGCACCGTTTATTGTGAATATAGCTTGCACTAAGAAGAAAGAGTTATTGTATTAATTTTGGATACTCTTTAACATGGTGAATTACTATACTAAGGTTTTAAAATGGGGGAAGGGGCCTCTGGCAGTAGATAATTAATGAGCTCACATTTACCTAGTGTGTTTGGAGAAGGCGGTTACTATCGTGGAGTAATACACACATGATATCATAAGGGTAAATACTTGATATAAATGTCTCTCATATCAAACAGCAGGCTTTTACAAATTGAAATATGTGTGAAAAATATGGGATTTTTCTGTTATGTATTTTCCTCCTGAATTGTAGAGAATTCTGAAGAGAAAAGTAAAGAGACCTTCAGTGAGTTAAATCACCCCCTACCGTAGCAATCACACTTGTGATTTAATAAGCATCTTCGTTTTTCGACCAATCAGAATCCAGCTTTGATTGACATTCTGATCAGTGACTAGAAACTACTTAAAAAAAAAAACCATAAACTAATGGCAGCCATTTGTCTGCTAAAAATGAAAACCTTGTGGAGTGATACAAGTAAAAATAGTGTTACATGTATATCGCAACTTTCTTAAAAATGCTCATGTATAAAATCTAAATAAAGGGCGAAATATTATTGTCTCTTTGAGGATTTGTTGCCTCATGATCAGCTCCTGTACACCAAAGGCAGTTATTTATGCTGCGACCGCTATAGGTGAAGCAAGGCAAGGTTAACTATTCCAGACAGTTCCTGTATAACTTGCATTATAAATAAAATATACATATTTATATTATTTTCATTCAGTGAAATAGCAGGTTTTGCAATGGCATCAAAAGCACCAACGTGTTATAGCTAGATTTTGTCTGTGAAGAGTACAAGCTGTGCAGAAAAATTATTCGATAATGTTCTGTAGGAACTAGTATTTCATTCTAGAGAACGCTGATGGTATTTAGATTATTTTTTAGTTGGGAAAGATTTTTCAATGCCCTAATTAGCCTAAGGCCCGTCCTAAAGGTAGGACACGTTCTTGCATATTAATATTCAGGTCAATTCATTTACGGATTTAGAGGGGAGTTAATATACTGATATTTAACATTGATATTGATGTTAAAGACAGAGAGCAGTTAAGCATCTCTTAACGTAGCCAAAAGAAATATCACACACACTGGTATTATTGCTTTGCTGTGAGCTTCTATCCTGATATCAAAGATAGTTACTATCCTACGATCATAGAAAGGGCAGATACTGAACTTATACAAGACACACAATATAATTTCTGTAATATTGTCATAGAGAAGTAAAATGACTATTACTGTAAAAACAATACATATTTTAGTGTTTGGGCATAATGTAAATATCCACATATTAAGCTATTATAATGCACATAGAATAGGAGAACTAGCAGTAAATGAATTTAGGCACCGGTACAGGAAATTACTACACTGGCATTACCAAAGGGGAAAATTAATTTATTGTACGAACACGAGAAAGTAATTGGTACAGTTGAAAAACATTAGGTAGACTGACGGCCATATCATTTAAGAAGTACAATAGGTATTTCACACACATAGCATTCAGGAAGTACAATACATACTGCAAACATACAGCATTCAAGAACTACAATAGGTACTGCACAGTCAGACCTAGCATTTAGGAAGTGTAACAGGTATGACACAAATAGCATTCAGGAAGTGAAATGCACGGACGTGGCATTCAGGAAGTATGGTGAGTGAAATAGGTACCGTACAGACAAAATTCAGGAAGCATAACTACTAGGCACTGTACAGACAAAACATAAAAACTTCAAGTGGTCGTCACTTAGTGTTTTATTACCGCTCACAAATAGTTAGTGCACCAACATTGCATTCAGAAAGTACAGTAGATAAAATATTAGGAAGCACCATATTGTACAGGAAGTAGTGCAGTTTATGTCCAGATATAACATCCAGGAAGTATGGTACTTTTTATAAAGACAAAACATTCTGGATGTACAGTAGATACTGTATAGACATAAATTTCATGAAGTATAGCCAGTACTCCAAAGGCATAACTTCAGGAAGTACAGTAGGTACTTTACAGACATCACATACAGGAAGTACAGTAGGTACTTTACAGACATCGCATACAGGAAGTACAGTAGTTACTTTACAGACAGAAAACTGAAAAGTACAAAAGCTAGTACACAGACATAACCTTCAGGAAGTACATAATGTTCACTCAGAGGTAGTTACCTCACCATCATTTAGGATACAGATACTATACTGACATTACATTGAGGAACTGGGTACTATACAAATGGAATATTTAGGAAGTAGATGGCTGAGAATAAATAAAAAAATGTTTTATTGATATCTTTATTGGCCAAAGAAAGTATATTTTGCAAGCTTTCAGGATGTCTGATAAAGGGACATTAGTATTCAGAAGGCTTACAAAATATCCCTCTTTTGTTAGTCGATAAAGGTATAATTTATACCCCTTTCTGTTAGTTTATTCTGATGTAGTTAACTGGCTAACATGATACCAATAAAACATTGCTGCAATGGAAGTAGGTAATAAATGGTCATAAGATTTAGGATGTAGGTGATGTAGCGCATAATATTTAGGATGTAGTTACTGTACTAGCGTAGCTCTCAAGATGAAGCAATGTAAAACTAAATATTTATCAAGCACATATTTTACAGATATAAGATTAAGGAAGCAGTGGGTCAGCCCAGCATCCAGGAAGTAGGTAGTGTGCCAACATAACATCCAGGAAGTAGGTAGTGTACGAACATAACATTCAGGAACTAGATAGTGTACCAATATAACATCAATAGCCTTCCAGCTGAAGTGGTAGAGGTTAACACAGTAAAGGAGTTTAAGCATGCGTGGGATAGGCATAAGGCTATCCTAACGATAAGATAAGGCTAGGGACTAATGAAAGTATTTAGAAAACTGGGCAGACTAGATGGGCCGAATGGTTCTTATCTGCCGTCACATTCTATGTTTCTATGTTTCTATCAAAGAAGTAGGTAGTGAACCAACATAACATTAATGAAGTAGGTAGTGTATTGACCTAATATTTAGGAAGTAGGTAGGCTACCAACATAACATCCAGGAACTAGGTAGTGTACCAATATAACATCAAAGAAGTAGATAGTAAATTAACATAACATTAAGGAAATAGGTAGTATACCAATATAACATTAAGGAAATAGATAGTGTACCAACATAACATTAAGGAAGTAGGTAGTGTACCAATATAACATTAAGGAAGTAGATAGTGTATCAACATAACATTCAGGAGCTAGGTAGTGTACCAACATAACATTAATGAGGTAGGTAGTGTACCAACATAACATTCAGGAACTAGATAATGTACCAATATAACATTAAGGAAGTAGGTAGTGTACCAATTTAACATCAAAGAGGTAAGTACTGTACCAACATAACATTAAAGAAGTAGGTAGTGTACTGACCTAATATTTAGGAAGTAGGTAGAGTACCAACATAACATTAAGGAAGTAGGTAGTGTACCAATGTAACATTAAGGAAGTAGATAGTGTACCAACATAACATTCAGGAACTAGATAGTGTACCAATATAACATCAAAGAAGTAGGTAGTGTACCAACATAACATTCAGGAACTATATAATGTACCAGTATAACATTAAGGAAGTAGGTAGTGTACCAACATAACATTAAGGAAGTAGGTAGGGTACCAAAATAACATCAAAGAAGTAGGTAATGTACCAACATAACATTAAGGAAGTAGGTAGTTTACTGACCTAATATTTAGGAAGTGGGTAGGGCACCAGCATAGCATTAAGGAAGTAGGTAGTGTACCAATATAACATCAAATAAGTAGGTAGTGTACCAACATAACATTAATGAGGTAGGTAGTGTACTGACCTAATATTTAGGAAGTGGGTAGGGCACCAGCATAACATTAAGGAAGTAGGTAGTATACCAATATAACCTCAAAGAAGTAGGTAGTGTACCAACATAACATTAAGGAATTAGATAGTGTACTGACCTAATATTTAGGAAGTAGTTAGGGTACCAACATTTAGGAAGAGGGTAAAGTATAAAAAAAGATAGTAGTATAAAACCATTCAGGAAATACTGTATATATGTGAAATTTAGGATATAAAAGCTTTCTATACTGTTCAAAGGTAGTTACTGCATCAGTATAAGATTGAGGTAGCAATTGAAGAACCAATATTAATTTCATCATGTAGTATACTCCCTGGCGTGACTTTCTGGATATAGTTACTGTTCTCACGGAACATTTACTAAGTTGTTGTGTACACCAAAACATATAACGAGATTTACTGTAAGATACTCATGATGTAGTTATATCCACCAACATGGCTTTTAAGGGGAGTTAAGAGTGCCTTCAAGACTTGTTACATGGTAGTGGCTGTATTGGGATCCTAAATTCATCGTACACAATGTTTTAGATTGTAATTTCTATAGAACAGATACTCTACTGTCTGTATATCTATTAGACCTCCTATTACAATGTCTCTAAATCTTAAGGTACTTATCACTACTATATGATAATGCCAAGTCGGCATCACTGAGGGCACCTGTTGGCACTATATAAATAAATATACATATACTGTACTAAACACTGAGTCATACACGTGGACCGTTTCTCTACTCATAACCTAAGTGGACTTTGGAAAATGCTTGATAGAGAAAATCTAAAATACAATACAATAGGTATCACAGAGCTAATAGGCCAATAAACTAAAATACTAGAAATCAATTTTAATATAATGCTATGCTTCAAAAATTACACTACTCTTGTTTGGTTTTCTATATGTATTTGTAAATAAATATATAGATGCATAGTTGGACATTGCCTTACTAATATGAATGCACAATAATTTCTATAAAGTACAATTCAAAGCAAGGGGTTAATAACTATTATCCATTAAGAGGGGGCTACCATAGTAATCAGAGATATAATATAGGATTATATGATGTTGAACAAGATGTATATGATCTAATATGCAGACACACTACAGGACAGGAAGCATTCTACTTCAACAAATAACAATGACAATAAATGGCATCAATGGCTAATTTGCTATTAAGTTACATTAAAATAGTATCAATATATCCCACATTACCATGGGCTCTATGATTACAGGTAAAGAATTACAAAAATACTAAAGGCCCTTTTTTGACCATTTCAAATCTAAAGGGTCAAATGATATGTGGGTGAAAAAAGAAAACAATCTACATAGTATCAGTGATAATAAGATATTTTGCAGCACTTATAATTATAACTAAAATTTGAACATTTCCAAATTAGCATAATCAAATTATAACACTAGCAAAGTAGTCACAACAAATTGAATTAAATAATCACCAACAAAATAACAAGCATCAGCGTAATAATAATTATATTAATATATATTATTATATTATTATATATTATTTTTATTAGTGTTGTTATTAAACGGATATATATATATATATATATATATATATATATATATATATACAGTTAATAATTATTTTAAAATGATAACCTATTTATGCTTTACATTTATTATCCCAGTTAAACCTGCTTTGAATTTACTTAATGGAAATATAATCCCATTTTTATTTATTTTTTTTTATATTAATATTTTATATAACTTATTTATAGTACACCATAGACACTTCTCTTTTAAAACAGTCTATGGCTTGTAAAATATAAATTTCAAAATATAATAAACCTGTACACAGCCTATTTCATAAGGGGCTCTCCTCTTTACTTTGCATTGCAGACCCTATTGCAATATAAAGGTTCTTTAAATAAATCTTGCTTTAAATATTTAATGCTGGAATTGATAGATTCGTCCCTATTATCCTCAGTGCTACTTATTTTAACACCTTGCAAATATATATAAATATATGTATACATACATATGTTTATATTTAGATTTAAATTATAGATCTAATGTTTTATAATCTAAATAATAGAAATATATATTTTAAAATATAAAGGACATTGTAATGTAGTTGAACTTAACTTATACACAATGTATTTTAATATAATGTTTAATGTAATTTACCTTATTTTATTTTACATTTATTTATTTATTTTATTTTATTTTTTTATTTATTTTTTTGCTTGCATCAGACACGGCTCAAGTCCAGCAGAGATTCTAAATATTCAGCGGTATTAACACATTAGTATCTGTCTGTATATCTCCCCAGAGACCTTATTAAAGTAGGGGAAAATACCCCTTATCCGTTAATGAGGCTTGATCTCTGTCTAATCTGTGTTCTATACTCACCCCAATTAGCATCGCCTTACTTATTCTTGCTGTTTTTTTGTAGAATGTATATAAAATAATATATGTAGAAAAAAAGGTGGAAACGTGGGCTATTTGCTAATGTGTAAAATACATTTTGTATTTATATTTAAGTTATCTGTTAACAAAATCCTAGTGTATATGGTAGTTTTATTATATAGCCTAATATAGCCTAGCCCTAGCTTTTATCAACACATCAATATATATCTCACTAAATTAAATATAATAAAACTTTGATAGATATTAAACTATCAGTGCATGTGTCTCAGTGATGCTAATTCTAAACTGACAAAGTACACATTGTATAAAAATGATACAAGCGTATTTAAATGTATAGAAAACATATCTTAATAAATAATAATGTGCTTTAGTAACGAGTAAAACCTAAAGTACAATATAAATATGAGAAAGTCATTTAGAGAGTTACTGAATTCACAACAAAAATCTGTGAATTGCTTTTAAGGAATATGTTATCGTTTGCATATTTGTATATTTATCATGTTCAACCTAGTAATGAATTTAATGAAAATCATTAAAATTTAGTTTTATGCAATGGAGAAATGATTTCAATAAAAAAAAAACTAAATTTATTTATTATGAAAAATAGCATCAATAATACACAATAATGCAATCAGTACAATCAAATGGATGATGGTTATATACAACTGTCAACGTGTTTTTATTGCAATATATATTAATTTAAAAAATATTATATTATTTGCTTTTCAACAATAATTCAAATGACAGAAGTGGTTGTTTTTTTTTTTTTCCATGCCTTGTTTAACTTGTTTGATGTTAATATTTAGCTGCAATAATATTAACTAATTGGCAAACCGTTATTTTAAGCAAAACCTATTTTATTTTTATTTGAAAATGTTAATTAGCTATTTTTATGTATCTAATTATACAGTCATCAAAATACAATTGTTATCTGTGTAGTCTATTTGTCTGTCAGTCTATTTGTTTATATGTGAATCACAGGACTTTATATTATTTAGGGGCTTAGTTACATGTGTATTGACTTTAAACTCCTTAAAAATAAACATTTAGTATTTAGAAATAAATACAGCGAATCTGTTACTTAATAACTGTTTTACATTTACGCTATAATTCAATCAATATAAATATGTTTAGTTAAAAAGTATTTTTCTATTAATACACTTTGAAAACGTGAAATAAAAAATGCCTTTAAATATTGTTTTTAATTTATTTTATTTTATTTTTTTTCTTAATAATTGAGGAAAGTTGTTTTTCTTCACGATATTTAAAATGATAATTGGTCGATGTGAAGACTATTGCTATAGGGATAATAGGATTCTTATGTATTCTGACACAGTAAAATCGCTTTATATTGCTTAAAGACCAACAATTCAGTTGTCTGCTAACATTTTGAGATATTCATTCATTGCAAATAGACGTGTTTAATATGTATTTAAAGGGAGTTTGGAAATTGTGTTTAACTGTCCCTAGCCTTTTTTTTTTTTATCTCAAACGCACATATATTAAATAACAACAGTTTTTCTTAACTAATAACAGTTTTGTTCCTTTTTGTTTTCTAAGTTAAGGGACCCTCATCCCACCCTCTCCCCATCCGAATTCATGTATTTTAGATGCAAACAGTTCAATGACACACTGAATATAAATCATATACTTAAAGTTTAAGCAGAACTTACTGTCTCTCTGCCATTGACCTGAATAGCTTTGCCCAGGCGGCTATCTGCTGATTTGGACCTTCTCTCCATTTCTTCCATGATGCCTTGAATGTGCCCCCCAGTGATCCCATGGAAGAGCATTGCTGCTGGTCTGAAAGGGTAGGCACTTTCTTCTGAACGACACCCCACAATTTCCATATACAGAGCCCCAAAGTTCTTCCAGCATCCAAGCTCCAGCAAACAACAAATGTGTTGATGTGTGATTGACCTCCAGACACTCAGCCTTGGTCTACCTGAAGATACACCAACAGGAGACCATCAGTTACAAAGTATCAGAGCAGATGGGACATGGGACAACTTGCAGAATGTGCTCTCTGGATGTAACAATGCAGGGCAACAGAAGAAGAAGAAGAATTATTTTAAGTAATGATCATCACCCCTTGTTCCAGCAGAAGCTCCCAAAGCTTGGACAGCAGATCTGCATGGGGAGCAGAACAATTTGTGATAGAGCACAAACCAACCCATTTTCTGATCATTGGGTGGGAGGGGCTGGGATTTTTTTTAGGCAAAACAAAAGGCTGTCATGCATTACTGAAGACCCCAGTGAAGAACGAGTTGTGACAGGTGGGGGTGGGGGTCACCTATCCCCCTTCCCATTCAGCTATTTACTTCAGCCTGAAGAAAGAGAGTGAGTTGTGAGCTGAGATCAGCAGGTGAGGAGAAGAAGTTAAGGAGTGTGAAGGATATTATACCCAGAAACCTGCATTAAAACAGTCACAGGGAGAGAGACAGGATTCTAGCCCCCTTCAGTCTCTGCATGCAGTCTCACACACAGCTCATAGAACTTCCATGCTTGGAGAGTTAGGGGACATTCTGGATTGCATCATTAGAATGCTTACGCCAGAATAGTGCTTTGGCTTTGCAATTTATATTATTCCAGGACTAGCGGTATTGTAATGGTTATAAATACAGATATTGAAAATAAATATACATTTACCAGGTACTATACAATGCATTTCATATATGTAAATAATCAGCTGTCTTATAAAGGTATTTTATGATTTATCATTAAATTGTCTTGTCTGTTTATTCATCATGCAATTCGAATCGCCCTTTAATTTATTGGGCAGGATTTAAAACTTAAAATGCCATTTAACGTTGGGTTTTACACTACAAATCTAGGGTTGAATTTATAGGCACTTATTTGATTAATTCTAATATTTGTATCTGTCGATCATTATCTGTTCGTCTGCCATCTATCTATCTATCTATCTATCTATCTATCTATCTATCTATCTATCTATCTATCTATCTATCTATCTATCTGTCTGTCTGTCTGTCTGTCTGTCTGTCTATCTATCTATCTATCTATCTATCTATCTATCTTTCTATCTATCTATCCTGAACATCTATCTATCTAATACTGTATATAAGTCATTATATTTACAGGTGAAGCTGTTCACTCTCATTACAGCACAATACTTTAATACCATAACAACATTTCACACTGCATTACATTGGGTTACAGTTCAATACGTTCTGTTACATAAACCAAGGTCGTTTCATAATATAACAGGTCTCCTGTTAAAATGATGCTTGTCAAAATTTATGTATCTACATGGTACACATTCCAACATAAAAATAATTGTATTATTTATATAGTGCCAACATAATCCGTAGCGCTGCTGTAAAAGTAAAAATGTTTTTTAGTAAAGGTGATATAATATTTTTGTAGTGTTCGTTGCCGTTCGTATATTTTGTATTTTTATTTTCAGTTTTATCTCCCACTCCCCCTATCTTTGTTATGCAGGCTAAGTCCAGCTGTTGAATGCTATGTGACTCTCCAATCCCCAGCACACTGCTGATGTGCCCCCCCCCCCCCCCTGCTATACATGATATATATATAGACTCCCATGATGCAATGCTAGGGATAGCACAGGTCACTGCTCCCCCTGACCATCACCTGGACCACTCTCTCAGCTTCCAGTCTAACCTGCAATGACTGACAGGCAGTGAGGCAGTGCAGGGCTGGGATTAGCTCTGTCCATTCAGCCGGCTGCCAGGACTCAGAGCCTGGGTGCATTGCTGTGGATGAGGAGCTGTGAGGACAATCACTGGAGCCAAGTACACATCATGATCCGAACAGTATGGTGTCTGCACTTGGCTGGGTGATAAGGGAAGTCCACAGACATTCGGAATGCATAGAGGAAAGGAGGAAGAAATAAAGGGAGGGAGAGGAGAGAGAAAAGGGAGAGACATCGGGACAGAGAGAAAGGATAGAGAGGGACAAATAAAGGGGAAAGTAGGGAGAGAAGGAAGATCAAGAGAGAGAATAAAAGAGGAAGAATAGAGAAAGAGAGAACAAGTGGAGGGAGGAAATGAGAAAATGGAAACAGAGAGATACCCTGGGGAAAGAGAGAGAGAGAGAGAGAGAGAGAGAGAGAGGGGTGGGTATCACCTTACTTTACTTTGTCCATGGGGTGTATACATGTTACATGTAATATATACAATACACAATTACTAAGGGATGCGGTACATACAATGACCCTGTGTATTGTGTTACAGTAACAATATAACTCTGTAATACGGAGATACAGTGATCCTGTGTTTTGTGTTACAGTACCAGTAACAATATAACTCTGTAATACAGAGATACAGGGATCCTGCTGTGATACAGTAACAATATAACTCTGTAATACAGAGATACTGTGACCCTGTATATTGTGTTACAGTAACAATATAACTCTGTAATACAGAGAAACAGGGATCCTGTGTATTGTGTTACAGTAACAATATAACACTGTAATACAGAGATACAGGGATCCTGTGTATTGTGTTACAGTAACAATATAACTCTGTAATACAGAGATACTGTGACCCTGTATATTGTGTTACAGTAACAATATAACTCTGTAATACAGAGATACAGGGATCCTGTGTATTGTGTTACAGTAACAATATAACACTGTAATACAGAGATACGGTGATCCTGTGTGTTGTGTTACAGTAGCAATATAACTCTGCAAACAGAGATACAGGGACCCTGTGTGTTGTTACAGTAACATTATAACTCTGTAATACAGATATACAGTGATCCTTTGTGTTGTGTTACAGTAACAATATAACTTTGCAAAACAGAGATACGGTGATCCTGTGTGTTGTGTTACAGTAGCAATATAACTCTGCAAACAGAGATACAGGGACCCTGTGTGTTGTTACAGTAACATTATAACTCTGTAATACAGATATACAGTGATCCTTTGTGTTGTGTTACAGTAACAATATAACACTGTAATACAGAGATACAAGGATCCTGTGTGTTGTGTTACAGTCACAATATAACTCTGTAATACAGAGATACAGTGATCCTGTGTGTTGTGTTACAGTCACAATATAACTCTGTAATACAGAGATACATTGACCCTGTGTGTTGTGTTACAGTAACAATATAACACTGTAATACAGAGATACAGTGAACCTGTGTGTTGTGTTACAGTAACAATATAACTCTGTAATACAGAGATACATTGACCCTGTGTGTTGTGTTACAGTAACAATATAACTCTGTAATACAGAGATACAGTGATCCTGTGTGTTGTGTTACAGTCACAATATAACTCTGTAATACAGAGATACGGTGAACCTGTGTGTTGTGTTACAGTAACAATATAACTCTGTAATACAGAGATACATTGACCCTGTGTGTTGTGTTACAGTAACAATATAACACTGTAATACAGAGCTACAGGGATCCTGTGTGTTGTGTTACAGTAGCAATATAACTCTGTAATACAGAGATACAGGGATCCTGTGTGTTGTGTTACAGTAGCAATATAACTCTGTAATACAGAGATACAGGGATCCTGTGCTGTGATACAGTAACAATATAACTCTGTAATACAGAGATACAGGGATCCTGTGTATTGTGTTACAGTAACAATATAACTCTGTAATACAGAGATACAGTGACCCTGTGTATTGTGTTACAGTAACAATATAACACTGTAAGACAGAGATACAGGGATCCTGTGTGCTGTGATACAGTAACAATATAACTCTGTAATACACAGATACTGTGATCCTGTGTATTGTGTTACAGTAACAATATAACTTTGCAAAACAGAGATACGGTGATCCTGTGTGTTGTGTTACAGTAGCAATATAACTCTGCAATACAGAGATACAGGGACCCTGTTTGTTGTTACAGTAACAATATAAATCTGTAATACAGAGATACAGGGATCCTGTGTGTTGTGTTACAGTAGCAATATAACTCTGCACCAATACAGAGATACAGTGATCCTGTGTGTTGTGTTACAGTAACAATATAACACTGTATTACAGAGATACAGTGATCTTGTGTATTGTGCTACAGTAATAATATAACACTGTAATACAGAGATACAGCAAGTACAGTGATCCTGTGTGTTGTGTTAAAGTAACAATATAACTCTGTAATACAGAGATACAGGGATCCTGTGTGTTGTGTTACAGTAGCAATATAACTCTGTAATACAGAGATACAGTGATCCTGTGTGTTGTGTTACAGTAACAACATAACACTGTAATACAGAGATACAGTGACCCTGTGTGTTGTGTTACAGCAGCAATATAACTCTGTAATACAGAGATACAGTGATCCTGTGTGTTGTGTTACAGTAGCAATATAACTCTGTAATACAGAGATACAGTGATCCTGTGTGTTGTGTTACAGTAACAACATAACACTGTAATACAGAGATACAGTGACCCTGTGTGTTGTGTTACAGCAACAATATAACTCTGTAATACAGAGATACAGTGATCCTGTGTGTTGTGTTACAGCAGCAATATAACTCTGTAATACAGAGATACAGTGATCCTGTGTGTTGTGTTACAGTAGCAATATAACACTGTAATACAGAGATATAGGGACCCTGTGTGTTGTGTTACAGTAACAATATAACTCTGTAATACAGAGATACAGGGACCCTGTGTGTTGTGTTACAGTAACAATATAACACTGTAAGACAGAGATACAGGGATCCTGTGTGCTGTGATACAGTAACAATATAACTCTGTAATACACAGATACTGTGATCCTGTGTATTGTGTTACAGTAACAATATAACTTTGCAAAACAGAGATACGGTGATCCTGTGTGTTGTGTTACAGTAGCAATATAACTCTGCAATACAGAGATACAGGGACCCTGTTTGTTGTTACAGTAACAATATAAATCTGTAATACAGAGATACAGGGATCCTGTGTGTTGTGTTACAGTAGCAATATAACTCTGCACCAATACAGAGATACAGTGATCCTGTGTGTTGTGTTACAGTAACAATATAACACTGTATTACAGAGATACAGTGATCTTGTGTATTGTGCTACAGTAATAATATAACACTGTAATACAGAGATACAGCAAGTACAGTGATCCTGTGTGTTGTGTTAAAGTAACAATATAACTCTGTAATACAGAGATACAGGGATCCTGTGTGTTGTGTTACAGTAGCAATATAACTCTGTAATACAGAGATACAGTGATCCTGTGTGTTGTGTTACAGTAACAACATAACACTGTAATACAGAGATACAGTGACCCTGTGTGTTGTGTTACAGCAGCAATATAACTCTGTAATACAGAGATACAGTGATCCTGTGTGTTGTGTTACAGTAGCAATATAACTCTGTAATACAGAGATACAGTGATCCTGTGTGTTGTGTTACAGTAACAACATAACACTGTAATACAGAGATACAGTGACCCTGTGTGTTGTGTTACAGCAGCAATATAACTCTGTAATACAGAGATACAGTGATCCTGTGTGTTGTGTTACAGTAACAATATAACTCTGCACCAATACAGAAATACAGTGACCCTGTGTGTTGTGTTATAGTAACAATATAACTCTGTAATACAGAGATACAGGGATCCTGTGTGTTGTGTTACAGTAACAATATAACACTGTAATACAGAGATACAGTGATCCTGTGTATTGTGTTACAGTAACATTATAACTCTGTAATACCGAGATACAGTCATCCTGTGTGTTGTGTTACAGTAACATTATAACACTGTAATACAGAGATACAGTGACCCTGTGTGTTGTGTTACAGTAACAATATAACACTGTAATACAGAGATACAGTGACCATGTGTGTTGTGTTACAGTAGCAATATAACTCTGTAATACAGAGATACGGTTATCCTGTGTGTTGTGTTACAGTAGCAATATAACACTGTAATACAGAGATACAGGGATCCTGTGTGTTGTGTTACAGTAACAATATAACTCTGTAATACAGAGATACAGTCATCCTGTGTTGTGTTACAGTAACAATATAACACTGTAATACAGAGATACAGGGATCCTGTGTGCTGTGATACAGTAACAATATAACTCTGTAATACAGAGATACTGTGATCCTGTGTGTTGTGTTACAGTAACAATATAACACTGTAATACAGAGATACAGGGATCCTGTGTGCTGTGTTACAGTAACAATATAACTCTGTAATACAGAGATACTGTGATCCTGTGTATTGTGTTACAGTAACAATATAACACTGTAATACAGAGATACAGTGACCCTGTGTATTGTGTTACAGTAGCAATATAACTCTGCACCAATACAGAGATACAGTGATCCTGTGTGTTGTGTTACAGTAACAATATAACACTGTAATACAGAGATACATTGACCCTGTGTATTGTGTTACAGTAACAATATAACACTGTAATACAGAGATACTGTGATCCTGTGTATTGTGTTACAGTAACAATATAACACTGTAATACAGAGATACAGTGACCCTGTGTATTGTGTTACAGTAGCAATATAACTCTGCACCAATACAGAGATACAGTGATCCTGTGTGTTGTGTTACAGTAACAATATAACACTGTAATACAGAGATACATGGACCATGTGTGTTGTTACAGTAACATTATAACTCTGTAATACAGAGATACAGTGATCCTGTGTGTTGTGTTACAGTAACAATATAACTCTGTAATACAGAGATACGGTGATCCTGTGTGTTGTGTTACAGTAACAATATAACTCTGTAATACAGAGATACGGTGATCCTGTGTGTTGTGTTACAGTAGCAATATAACTCTGTAATACAGAGATACGGTGATCCTGTGTGTTGTGTGACAATAACAATATAACTCTGTAATACAGAGATATAGTGACCCTGTGTGTTGTGTTACAGCAGCAATATAACTCTGTAATACAGAGATATAGTGATCCTGTGTGTTGTGTTACAGTAACAATATAACCCTGTAATAAAGAGATACGGTGATCCTGTGTGTTGTGTTACAGTAACAATATAACTCTGTAATACAGAGATACGGTGATCCTGTGTGTTGTGTTACAGTAACAATATAACTCTGTAATACAGAGATACGGTGATCCTGTGTGTTGTGTTACAGTAGCAATATAACTCTGTAATACAGAGATACGGTGATCCTGTGTGTTGTGTGACAATAACAATATAACTCTGTAATACAGAGATATAGTGACCCTGTGTGTTGTGTTACAGCAGCAATATAACTCTGTAATACAGAGATACAGTGATCCTGTGTGTTGTGTTACAGTAACAATTAATCTCGGTAATACAGAGATACAGGGACCCTGTGTGTTGTGTTACAGTAGCAATATAACTCTGCACCAATACAGAGATACAGTGACCCTGTGTGTTGTGTTACAGTAACAATATAACTCTATAATACAGAGATACAGGGATCCTGTGTGTTGTTACAGTAACATTATAACTCAGTAATACAGAGATACAGTGACCCTGTGTGTTGTGTTACAGTAGCAATATAACTCTGCACCAATACAGAGATACAGGGATCCTGTGTGATGTGTTACAGTAACAATATAACTCTGTAATACAGAGACACAGGGATCCTGTGTGTTGTGTTACAGTAGCAATATAACACTGTAATACAGAGATACAGGGACCCTGTGTGTTGTTACAGTAACATTATAACTCTGTAATACAGAGATACAGTGATCCTGTGTGTTGTGTTACAGTAGCAATATAACACTGAAATACAGAGATATAGTGACCCTGTGTGTTGTGTTACAGCAGCAATATAACTCCGTAATACAGAGATACAGTGATCCTGTGTGTTGTTTTACAGTAACAATATAACTCTGTAATACAGAGATACAGGGATCCTGTGTGTTGTGTTACAGTAGCAATATAACACTGTAATACAGAGATACAGGGACCCTGTGTGTTGTTACAGTAACATTATAACTCTGTAATACAGAGATACAGTGATCCTTTGTGTTGTGTGACAATAACAATATAACTCTGTAATACAGAGATATAGTGACCCTGTGTGTTGTGTTACAGTAACAATATAACTCTGTAATACAGAGATACAGGGATCCTGTGTGTTGTGTTACAGTAACAATATAACTCTGTAATACAGAGATACTGTGATCCTGTGTGTTGTGTTACAGTAGCAATATAACACTGTAATACAGAGATACAGGGACCCTGTGTGTTGTTACAGTAACATTATAACTCTGTAATACAGAGATACAGTGATCCTTTGTGTTGTGTGACAATAACAATATAACTCTGTAATACAGAGATATAGTGACCCTGTGTGTTGTGTTACAGCAGCAATATAACTCTGTAATACAGAGATACAGTGATCCTGTGTGTTGTGTTACAGTAACAATATAACTCTGTAATACAGAGATACAGGGATCCTGTGTGTTGTGTTACAGTAGCAATATAACACTGTAATACAGAGATACAGGGACCCTGTGTGTTGTTACAGTAACATTATAACTCTGTAATACAGAGATACAGTGATCCTTTGTGTTGTGTGACAATAACAATATAACTCTGTAATACAGAGATATAGTGACCCTGTGTGTTGTGTTGTGTTGTGTTACAGCAGCAATATAACTCTGTAATACAGAGATACAGTGATCCTGTGTGTTGTGTTACAGTAGCAATATAACACTGTAATACAGAGATATAGGGACCCTGTGTGTTGTGTTACAGTAACAATATAACTCTGTAATACAGAGATACAGGGACCCTGTGTGTTGTGTTACAGTAACAATATAACACTGTAATACAGAGATACAGAGATCCTGTGTGTTGTGTTACAGTAGCAATATAACTCTGCACCAATACAGAGATACAGTGATCCTGTGTGTTGTGTTACAGTAGCAATATAACTCTGCACCAATACAGAGATACAGCAAGTACAGTGATCCTGTGTAAAATAAGTTTTTAAAGATTTATTTTGAATCCTGAGGGATTTGAAGCGAGAAATGCATTTATTCTCATGAGCATCTCTGGTACAGACTGTGATCTCTGGCTGCTGTGAAAGCACTCCCTTCATGAACCCCTGAATGCAGTTTGTAGGAAGATTTGGCTGGATTGTGGCTGTCAGTGTTTATTGTACCTTTCAGGGATGCTAAAACATATGTCAGGTTTAATAAGTTGTTATTAATGTGGAAACACACATTCTGTGATAATTCTCACCTGTGTCAGTTTATGAGAGAGAGAGAGAGAGAGAGAGAGAGAGAGAGAGAGAGAGAGTGAGAGTGAGAGTGAGAGAAATGGAGTTAATTTAAAATGGGTTAAATAAATGATAGACATAAAATAGTGAAGGGAGAGAGAGAAAAGGAGGAATCAGACTCAGACAGGAAGAGATAGATAGATAGATAGATAGATAGATAGATAGATAGATAGATAGATAGATAGATAGATAGATAGGTAGGTAGATAGATAGATAGATAGATAGATAGATAGATAGATAGATAGATAGATAGATAGTCAGACAGACAGATGATAGACAGACAGACAGATGAAAATGTATCTCATAACATTTACATATATTCTATAATCCTAATACCCTCTAATGGAACGATGGGATAATGCAATCTATGAATATAGAATAATTAATATACTGAATTTTCCAGTAAACACCAGCATTACATTGTATTCTGTCTGTCTGTCTATACTGTGTATATTCACAAAGATATTGCGAGTTGTGGTGAGTTTTAAACCATTTGATCAACATTTGAATAAAAGTTTGTCAATACTAGAAGTTAGTAAAGTCGTGTCAAGATGAAGAATTTCTGATTCCCTACCGTTGTTTTCGCTGTTTAGTGAATAAGGCTCTTACATTATAGGCCATGCTTATCTTTACACATAAATACAACAAATATTCTTCTTCTAGAAAATGTAATAACAGTACCGAAAAATATCACAATAGCTAAATATTAGGGATTTGTATTAAATGTGTGTCACAGTTTTAAATCCTCATAATACTGCTTTGTATTAAAACGTTCTAATGTGTACAGCAGCTCTGATACAAGTTTATTGTAAAAGACAGACAGACAGACAGACAGACAGACAGACAGACAGACAGACAGAAAGATAGATAGATAGATAGATAGATAGATAGATAGATAGATAGATAGATAGATAGATAGATAGATAGATAGATAGATAGATAGATGTGCGGATAGTTGTAATGCTTGTTTATGTTAGAAAGGGAAAGGCGTCATAATAATATTTTAACACAATCTATGTTATTGCACAACACATATAGTTAGATTTATCTGTTAAATCTAGTCCAGTTCTATGTCTGATCTGCTGATCTGTTCTTATACACAATATATGCCAACAGTACAGAAAGCAGTTATATTTTATATTTCTAATCCCATCTACCGCTCTTAGTTTTCATAGTAAAATAAATATCCCTAATGAAATAAAATGTAAGTCTTTCCCTTCAGTCCGTACTATTAAAAATGATACATTTATAATATAAAGCCCAATGTTGCCCTACCCAGACATCTAATCCCAGATAATTCTATTCTCCCATCACTGACAATCTGCAGGTGTCATTATTTAGTGTCTAGACCTTCCTATGACTTTTCAGACCTTCTTTTTAATTCGTTAGAATGAAACAAAAAACACTGCCTTTATCACCAAAATATCATTTGTTTTAGACAAATCTGTCCAATTTATCATAAATCATTTTATACACTAGAACTATAAACCTTATACACCACAAACCTAGCACTTACTATAACAATGTATATCCCTTCTGCTATTTTCTAAGTATCTATCTATCTATCTATCTATCTATCTATCTATCTATCTATCTATCATCTATCTATCTATCTATCTATCTGTCTGTCTGTCTGTCTGTCTATCTATCTATCTGTCTGTCTATCTATCTGTCTGTCTCTCTCTCTCTCTATCTATCTATCTATCTATCTGTCTGTCTGTCTGTCTGTCTATCTATCTATCTGTCTGTCTATCTATCTATCTGTCTGTCTCTCTCTCTCTCTATCTATCTATCTATCTATCTATCTGTCTGTCTGTCTGTCTGTCTATCTATCTGTCTGTCTATCTATCTGTCTGTCTCTCTCTCTCTCTCTCTATCTATCTATCTATCTATGTCAATACGAGATCCTGTAAATTAAACATGGTTTATGTCAGTCAGAGAGGGTAATAAATGCTACATTATTTAATTAACCAACGACTGTTGGAAAATGATTTCGAATTTGGTTTGGTAGTCTATAATCATAAACACAGAAAATAAAAATGTGTGTGTATCTATATATATATTAGAAATAAGAGATACTAAGTAAAATCTCACCATACCTCTAGGTAAGAATCCCAGATTGAATTATAATATTTATTCCCAAATAACAATATAACACAATATAACAATACATCACACAGACACACAATTAGTGCCTCAGTAACAGCGTGTACAGCCTTTATCCCGAACCATCTAGTTCATTATAATAATTACATTTTGGGTCTTATTTGTCAGCGTATGAAAAAAGCCCCCCCCCCCCCCCCCCCCTGGTCCCCCCACTGAACTGACCCTGTCTTTCCCACTGTCCAATTCCTATCACCAGGACCATAAATACCTTGTTAGCGGTGGCCAGAGGCGAGAGACTAAAGCCCATTGTAGCGTGAAGGCTGGGTATTTAGGGATATAGAGAGTATGTGGTGGGTTTGGAATGAGCAGACAGGATGGTGATCCCAGGGTGCTACCAAGTGTTTCTGGCAGAGCAGAGATGGGCATTACAGAGGAGTAAATATCAGCCCCCCCTTCCCCTGCCCCCCAGGGCAGACTGACTGGAGGGGTATCAGGAGAACAGCTTAGGACAAACTCACAGATAGACAACTCACCCTGGGTCAAACATGTATGTATCTGTCTGTCTATGTTACCAAGACAAATATACATAGTAAATCATGTGATAAGATAGAGATATAGATAGATAGTGGGGAGAAAGGAATATCGAAGATGGATAGAGATAGAATAGATAGATAGATAGATAGATAGATAGATAGATAGATAGATAGATAGATAATTAGATTAGATACACACAATGCATAGTTAGATCTACATGTCTCTAGTGATTGATAAAAAATAATGGTAAAATATTAATGGTGGTTTCTCTGAATTTAAAATCAAGCAGCGTTGAGGAATATATTGGCAGTTTATAAATAATACAAATTATAATTGTTATATATATATATATATATAAAAAGTGCAACGAAATTGTGGACAAAAAATTATACAAACGGCGCAAAAGATTGAAGATCGGTTTTATAACTGTTATATAATGCAGACAATGTGACACGGGGAATATGATATACAGAAAATAGCAGATACAAATGAATACATTTATATAAATTTAGGCGTGTGTATATTAATTAATAATAATTCATGTAACGGGCAGAAATACAATGCACAAACCAAATATTGTAAATCACATGTACCGGAAAAAAACCCGAAATTATATATAATAAGCGATTTTCTGAAAATAGTATTTTAGCAAAATCTAAATTCAAATTATATAAATATATATACATATTCTAAAGTATTTACAAAAAATGCACTCAAAGTGTGACATGGTGTTGTAAACTGGGTTAAGTAAGGGGGAGGTAAATAAATACGAGGAGTGGGATTTTGGAATATTTTCGCTCAATTCGTGTGCTTGTTCCAGATATTTATTGTAACCGCTATTATTGTAAAACACTTATTAATGAAGTGTTTGAGGAAAATATAAGTTCACATGAACCGCTTAGTTATGATTCGATGCAAAAACAATGAATGACAAGAATCACATTCCTGATTTTTAGAACAGCTGTCCTTAATAAATGGCAGGTTAGGATGAAATGGGTATGAAGAATCAAAATAGCAAAAATACATTGATTGGTTTATATATATATTTATAGCACTGAAGCAGAACCCGCACATTAAAGTACTCGAATGATAAAAAAATAAATAGATTGTTCCCGGTGGTGCCTGCCGTGGCAGTGGCGCAGTACCTGCGGTAGGAGTAATGGGAGAAGAGATAGTTTCAATGAATGAGTCTACTTACCCTGTGCGCTGCTGCCAGTCCGGCTGATGCCTCTCCAGTGTCAGTGAGATGAGCTCTCAGACCTGCTAAGATGTTGGGTTCAGGCAGGATCTGGGGGCTGGTCCCTCTCACTGGCAGACAGTCCCTCAGCTAATTAAAACAAACAACATGCTTGGCTAAAGAGAGACTGTCTCTCTGCCAGCTTGTAGGCGCTCTCTCCCCCCACTGCAATCTCTGTCCCTACCTATTTATTGCTACTTTTTAATAAATCCCTGTTCTCCACTAATGTCATCTCCTTCTTTCTGCTTCCCCACCTCTCTCTGTCCCTCTCAGTCTCTTCCTCTCTGTCTGTCTCACTCTCTCCAAACCCATGTGTCTGCTTAGCCCTTCTCCCTCTCATTTATTTGCCAGCATCGCTTGATATCCAATCACCTCGGTGCCGAACCCAAATAGGTAACAAAGGTTCAAGTGAAGTGGGTAGTCCCAGTTTAGCAATATGCCCTACAAGGTTATTAATATTACAGAGCCCGGCTTAACCAGTTACTGTTCCAATTCGTCCTCTAGAAAGTCTCCAATTAATGCTAAACACGAGTCTCTCTTTTTTCTGTCTGTCTACCTACCTAACGTCCTACTTATTCCCCATTATAATAATTAACAATACACCCAGGCAGATACTGGGGTCCAGCGTGGGGGATAGATAACTTTACAAAGGGGTGTTAAATCTATCTATCTATCATCTATCTATCTATCTATCTATCTATCTATCTATCTATCTATCTATCTATCTATCATCTATCTATCTATCTATCTATCTATCTATCTGTCTGTCTGTCTGTCTGTCTGTCTGTCTGTCTGTCTGTCTGTCTGTCTGTCTATCTATCTATCTATCTGTCTATCTATCGATTTATCTATCAATCTATCTATTTGTCAATCAATCTATACATCATCTATCTATTATTATTATTATCGCCACTTATATAGAGCCAGCAGATTCCGTAGCGCTTTACAATATTATAAGAGAGGGGATATAACTATAAATGGGATAATTACAAGAAAACTTACAGGAACAATAGATTGAAGAGGACCCTGCTCAAACGAGCTTGCAGTCGTATCTATCTATCTATCTATCTATCTATCTATCTATCTATCTATCTATCTATCTATCTATCTATCTATCTATCTATCTATCCATCTATCTATCTATCCATCTATCTATCTATTACAATTCTAATTCTTATTATTTATAAACGACCAATATATTCCTCAATGCTGCTTTATATGATTTTAAATCCCCAAAATCCACCATTATTAATTTACTATTACCAACTATAACTTGTGTTGGTGACTGAAAATATGATGATACTGCTCTCACCAATAGTATTAACGTTAAACATAGCAACATATAAATGTGAAATTTAAAAAGTCGCCATTATTAAGGGTAATCCTACAATGTCACCACCAATGACATGCTTCATAAAGTGCCAAGTGCAGTGTATGTGTGTTGCGTTAACAGTGGGTACATCAATGTATTCTATAATGGGTTATGGTGTCTTCAGAGTTCTTAGAACTTGGCTGAGAATCATGAGAATCACAGTCTACAGTACCTCGAATACAGATTTAACCTAACCGTAAAGACTCCTAACCCTAAACCATGGTTCTTATGAACACAGCAAGGTTACTGTGTCAATGTAAACAGTTTCTGTTGCCTACATTTAACAGTTGTCATATTAGCTGCGTGTACAAGGTATATAGCATTTACTCACTGAGAATCAAATAAAATAAATCCACATTGCAATCACACTACAATACCATTTTGCAATAGGCAGACTACAGTGTGCCACGATGGTGTAATTTGATAAATTATCAGATTTAAACATGTATATATCTGAATGCTTTACATGGTGTTCAAACCGTTTCTATGCTCATTTTTTATCAGACACCTGTTTGCTCACAATACTATGAGTTAACCCCACACAATGTGTTTAGTAAGCATTTGAATTGCATTTCCGGGGAATTTTGGGAAATATATTACAATATTTTGCAAATATGAAATTTATTCAAAGCTCAGTAAATAAATTTGAAACCTAACAGCGAATCGTCAATGTGACGTCTACCATCAAGGTGATATATAATCCATTATTTCTTTTCGAATGAAATGAAAACGCAATACTATCTAAATAATAAATTCTTCGTTGGTAGAAATCTAGCCATTGATGCAATTTAATGCAAACAACATATTGCATTAATCGGAACTGCTCAAAAGCCTGGAACTCTGAGGGTTAAATATTCCAACAGAGGATTGCTAGGAAATAAACATGGAAAATACAATTGCACAAAGCTGACTCACTGTTGTATTGCACAAAGGGAGGCCTTGCAAGGAGAGATTTAATGGATCCCTATATGTGTTATATAGAGTAATATCTCAAGGATGTCTTAAAGTGAACAGCTGCAGTGACTAGCAAACCCTGGCATTCAAGGTGTTTTTGGAATGACGTTTCCTTAACCCCTTAAGGACACATGATATGTGTGACATGTCATGATTCCCTTTTATTCCAGAAGTTTGGTCCTTAAGGGGTTAAAGGGCTATTTGAAGCATATTAACAAATGGTAGTTATGGTATAAGGAAGCCCCCTCTCGCTTTGAGCTCATTTGCATCTAACTTAATTTTAAAAATTCACTGTAGCTTTAAGCCCCAGCCCCTCAGTGACACCCATTCAATCACATATTAGCTATGCACTCCTTGCATAATTCCTCACGTATGCAAACTGGTTCCTTTGCAGCTCTCATGCACAATTTTACCATGACATGTTCTAGCTCAGGGCTGGCTTTTAAATTCCGGGCCCCCAGTTTGTGAAGGCCTACAACTCCCAGAAGTCTTTGAATGCAATAGATGGCTAGAGAATCAAGGGAGTTGTAGTTTAGCAACATCTGGAGGGCGGTTGGGAGATGCCTGCTCTAAGCTGACAATAGCAACAGTGCGGCTGCCATCAGCTTTTGCAGTAGTTCCGCTCAAGTTAGTTTCTTTATCTCTCCAGTAGTTAAAGGGTCTTCTTATACCCATTCTGTCCATGAGTAAATCTTGTGCAATTTAAAACATATTTTTACTATTTATGGCACTGGCACCTGACATAGTCCCAAAACACATCACTTAGCCATAGGGATCTCAATTAGCCTTTTCACTCTATCTTCAGTTAATGTAAAACAGTTTAATTTTGACACCTTTTCCTTAATACTGCAAGATAATATCATTTCCTTTCCTGCTTTACACTCCAGTTGTTATATGATATATATTTAGCAGTCACTGTTGCACTAGGTACCTGTTTTTTCTCATGTTACTAATATCAGGTCATTTCGTAGCTGAATTATTAATGGGATGCCCCAGTGTTTTGTATCTGTTAAACCCTTTCCCTCTTTACTAAACTTAATTTATTTAGCGAAAATCCAGTTTGTCAACCAATTTAGAAGGTCCTATAGATCTCACCCGTTTTAATGACATTCATTTCATTTATATATAATATTTGTATATCCGTTTATGTAATATAGATCTTATTATCAGAATTCAGCAGTGGGTTTTGCCATTTCTGATTGAAGTAGGAGCTTTTTGCTGCTGTTGGTTGGATGTGCCAAATAAAAGCAGCTTCACTAAGTTTTTATCTAATGACATGTTTTTATTTTTGTTATTTTTAAAAAAAAATTTTTTAAGCGTTACCTATATAATGTATTTTTTTTTTATTTATTTTTTTTAACATCAGGTAGTGGTATTTGATACATATAGTTTTGTTATGGTGAGATGCTTAATATCAGATACCCTATCATCCTTTGTTAAACCAATTTATATTTTCATTCTTTTTATTGTTATAAATTATATAATTGTACGTGGTGACGTAGCAGCAATTCACCTCAAATAAACTTACAATCATTCAACACATTCATCCCTTCTTGAGCGACATCGGGTGGGGGGGGGGGGGGAGGACCGCCTTCTAGGCCGCCCCTGAGTCATCCAAAACCGTATATAATGTATTTTAAATATACAAATTCCAAGTCTGGACTGAATATTTAAAGGCGCACATGTATTCCTAATGCTACAGTGTCTCCTCACTCTTTAGACTCAGGCCTCAAAATAGAAGTTTATTTTTTAACTTATTTCTTTTTCCACCTGCTTCTCCTCCTGCCATGTTATCCTGCAGGTGTCACTTCATTGTCTTCTAACCCAATCCAGTCCTCTGATAGAGAAGCATTGGGGACGAGAAGCACATGCGCAGCACACGTCACATTCCTACAATCAAATGCTCTATATGAAAAGCTTTCATAGGAAGAAACTTGTAAAAAGCTAGTCTGACTAGACTGCCACTACAGGTGTGTTCAGCCCTTTGATGTGCTAAACATCAATGTTTCACATTGCTGGGCCTAAATAACAGGGGCCTATGTTTTCCCTTTAATACACTTCCAAAATAAATATAACAACAAACTAATTTGCCATCCAGCCTTCACTGTCTCTTTAAATAATCATATTAAAAAAGTGACATTCTTTGCTTAAAATTATAAACTGTTGCACCGCCCCCCCCTTTCCTTCTGTATCCCACCCCTGCTTACTTTATACTGTGAACATAAAAATTGTCAAATTAAAAAAAAATATAAACTGTTGCTTTTTATCTCCTGGTAAGTGCAATCTGAAATAAACAATATTGGTCATTATTTAATATAAAAATGAAGAAATATAGCATTGACACCAAAAATAAGATGTGTGAAATAACATTATCTGCCAGAAAGCAACAGCTTGCACAGTTTGTGGTCCCTAAATTACAGCAAGTTGCATCTGATTTGCTTTTTTAGAAGAGCGTTACCTACGAGACCAGCATTTATTTACGACTCCATTTAAAACTCAGAAACTGGTCGTCCTGTGGTATGAATACATTACCGAGGACATTAAATATGCTGCATATTATTCTGAATATACTGCATGCTATGCAGAATACGACAGTCACTCTGCGTCTGTCAGTCAGCTTACTGTGCACTAAATGGGAAAATTAATTTTCAGTCTCTTTAAAGCAATGAGCTGCTTGCATTTAAATGGTTATAAAAGTGCAAACAAGTGTCTAGTTCCAGGGGGGGGAATGGCAATATATGTGTGAACAGCTATTACACAGACTGGATAGTTATGATACACAATACATCATTTTCAGTTGAATAATATATTGATAACGTTCAAATGTATGCTTCATTGCAAATAGCAAATTATCCAATGTATATATCTATCTATATATATATAGATATATACAATTATTTATTAAATGGACACTATAGGTATCTACTGAACTTTATCTTAATTTAGCAGTTTTAGTGTATAGATCTTGCCCATGCAGTCTTACTGCTGAATGCTCTGTCATTTAGAATATCTAAGAGTTAAATCACTTTCGTTTCTGTCCATGCAACCCTAGCCACACCCACCCTGACAGCCTGCATTTAAAAAAATGGTTTCATTTTCAATTAGATGTTAACGCTCTTTACATTTAACTCTGCAATTTAAACTTTAATTGCACAGACGATGCTCATGCAGGGTCTAGCATGCTACTTACAGAGCGGGAGATAAGACATTCTAATTTAAACATACTGTGCAATAAAGTAAGTTTAAACATTAGCTGACTCTTTACAAGAAGTGTTTAGGAAGGCTGGTCTCCCTTGACCCCAGGGCCTGCACTTTCTATAGTTGACTTAGGCAGTTGCAGTGCCGGCCCCCCTCATGCTGCAGTCGCCTGAGCACTCTATAGAGAGCCTCGTGTGGCTTCAGCACGGCCAGGGCGGAGCGTCCATGAGGGCACACCGGCCCAGGGGTGGAAGATATGAAGGAACAGCAGGAGGGAACCGCACAGCGCTCCCTCCTGCCAGTCCCACAATGTGGCGTGGCCGAGAAAGGTCCGGTCCACGGTACAGGAGCATCTGTTTCCTGTACCTGGCCAGACTGACATGAAGTGCTCGACCACACTACATAGGGTAGGAGGGGGGGGGGGGGGACCACTGAGGGAGGGGGGTGTCGGAGAGACCACCATGGTAGGGGTGGGGGGGTGGAGGGTAGACCACTAAATGAGAGGAAGGTGAGGAGAGAACACTAAGGGAGAGAGGGAGGTGAGGAGAAACCACTAAGGGACGGGGGGAGGGGGGGAAGAGAGACCACTAGGGGAGGGTGGGGTGAGAAGTAATCACTAAGGGTGAGGGGAGAGGAAAGACCACTAAGGGTGGGGGGTAAGAGATACAACAAGGGGGGAAGAGGAGAGACCACCAGGGGAGAAGGGAGGAGAGACCACTAATGGAAAGGGGAGGAGAGGAGAGATAACTAATGGAAAGGGGGGAAGGAGAGACTACTAGGGGGGAGCAGAGGAGAGCAGAGACCACTAAGGGGGAGGGGGGAGAGGAGAGATCACTAATGGAAAGGGGGGGAAAAGAGGAGAGTACACTAAGGGAGGTGGGGGAGAAGTGTAGAGATCACTGGGGGGGAGGGGAGGGACCACTAATGGGGTCGGGGAGAGAATAGACCACTAAGGGACAGGGGAGGAGAGACCACTAAGGGGCAGGGGAGAGCTCTATCGGGGGTGGGAGGAGGGAGATCACTAAGGGACAGGGGAGATTACTAAGGGACAGTGGGGCAGGGGAGAGGTCTAAGGGACAGGAAGGGAGAGCAGTAAGGGACAAGAGGCTGAGGAAGGGGGGAAAGAGAAGCACAAAGGGGCTGGTAGGACTCAGCCCATATCCTACCCCACAAACTCTCTTTCACACTACACACACACTGCATCCCTTACATAAACCAAAACACACCTTGCATCCCTTACACATACAAACACAGATTCACACAATGCATCCCTTAAACACAACCAGAAACACACATAACATCCCTTAAACACAAACACACTGCTTTCTATCCCTTACACAAAAACACACTGCATGCACTACACACACAAACAAGCACTGCATCACCTACACAAACTAGTATCCCTATACACTACATTCCATAAGCACACACTTTAGATCCTCAACACTAACACGTAACACATCCCCTACACACTCCACTCCCTGTAAGCAAACTCCAGGGTGGAACATGTAGGTTGACTTATGGGTGGGCCTTATGGGCATACTCACCGTCAGGCCCTCAGGGGCCCATACTTTGAGCTGTGCAAGAGGCCCCCAAAAAATGGAGCTGCTTCACGTTCCCCCAGAACATTGACTTTTGTGACCACAGTTACAAACAGCTGCCAGAGAGCCTGGTCTACACCAGACCAGTGGAGCCAGACTACAGCCAGAGCCCATCATCATCCTCATCTGGTTGTAAGTAGGCAATATAGTATATTTTTGTGGCATTAATCTCTAATTTACCTCACATTAAAGGGACACTATAGTCACCAGAACCACTGCAGCTTAATGTAGTGGTTCTGGTGTCTCTAATCTGTCACTGCAGGCTTTTTAATTTAAACACTGTGTGCAGCACTGGTGTTAATTCATATGGCAGATCATTTGGGTAGGGCATTGCAATGTCACATTGGGGGCAGCAATTTTTTATTTTGCCTAGAGTGGCAAAAATCCTTGCACCAGCCCTGCTGGCCTCACCTCCCTCCCCCCCTTAAATTAGCATAAAACTTACCTTAATTCCAGCGCTGCTCCCACTCTGCCTCCCTGGCTGAGATCATCAGAATTGACCTTCTCAACCAATCCGATGCTTTCATGAGGCTGCCATGCTGCACCAATCAGCATCTCCTCATTGACTCAATGCATCTCTATGAGGGAAGTTTAGCGCCTCCTTGCAGAGCATAGAGCTGCTGAATGTCAGTGCTGCACTTATACAAGAAGAACCTCTAGGGTTGTCTGAGCGATTGCCACTGGATGTTTCCCAAGGCCAGTAATGTAAACATTGCCTTTTCTTTGAATACATTAAGCTGTAGTTCTGGTTACTATAGTGTCCCTGTAGACTAATATTGTTTTGGTGCCTATAGTATCGCTTTAATGTAAGAATGTCATTAAATAGCTTAATGCAAAATCCTGGCTTCAGTGATTTGAAGTTGTCATTGTAATTGGAGTTTGTATGTGCAGTGTGTCTGCATGAAATGCTGCACATCCAGAGTAATTTTTAAATGTTTGATGGGGACAAGTTGCAGTCCCAGTACACGTGACTTAGGCTGTCCAGGCTGTTGCAGGCTACTTAATGTCAATTATGTGCATATATATTACATCTATGAAAAGCCTGTGATTGGACCGTCGAAGTATCTGATGACATCAGGTTGGGGCGTGGATGAGCAGGATTAAGGTAAGTAAAAATCTTTTTTGCCACTTTTAAGGGGGACACACACCTACAAAAGTAATGCCCTATAGTGCATTTTTAATTAAAAACATATAGATTTGGGGGCGTGGCCGGACGTCGAATGGAGCAGGCAGCACACTGAAAGAGCTCTGCAGCACAGGGAACTTAAACGCGGCTAAATCCATTTATTTTTTGGCTACTTCCCGATCGAACAACACGGATCTACGATGTCACAACACCGCACTAAAAAAGGCGCAGACACGAAAGAAAAAGCAGCCTTCTTTGCAGCCAGAACACCGCACCCAAAGCAGGCCGATGTACAGGCCCAAGATGGCGCCGAGCCTTATCCCCATGCGGACCTTACCGGTGCACAAGAAGCTGACACAGACACCCCGCTGACCCCGAACCTGCTGCAAAAGATGTTGGACGCGGCAGTCTTGAGAATGCAAGCGTCGTTCACAACGGCTCTAGTAACAATCAAAAACGACATTACCGACCTGGACGCACGAGCCTCCCAACTAGAGGAGAAAATGGAAGAAAATATCACGGCCCACTCAGCCCTTGAAGACCGAATGGATGAGATGGAAAAGAGGCTGTCAATACACAAAGCTAAAATCACAGACGCAGAAGATAGGTCCCGCAATAACATCAGGCTCAGAGGAGTCCCAGAGGACGTGGGAGCTCAGGACTTAACGGCCTACACCATGGAGCTGTTCTGGACGGTCTCACCGGACATACCTGCTGACATGCTGTTATTGGACCGCATTCACAGAATCCCAGGCCGCAACACTTGCCACCATCCACGCCTCGAGACGTGCTCATGAGGCTCCATTATTACCATACCAAAGACCAAATCCTCCGAGCATATAGAGCAAAAAAGGACCTACCTGACAAATTTAAATCCATCCTCCTATTCACGGACCTGTCGGCGGAAACACTTCGGTGACGAAGATCCTTCAAACCCGTCGCAGAAGCTCTCAGACACCACCGTATCCCCTACAGATGGGGCTACCCAGCGAAACTCCTGATCACTAAAGGGGGGAAGCTTCTCACAGCCGCCTCGCCGAGAGATGGCCTGGAGCTCCTGCACAAATAGGACATAGCTCCGAACCTACCATCAGCAGGCCCAAGCAAGACCCCAGGCACCGACGGACGTCCACAGAGGCAGCGGCGAGCTACATCGAAAGATGACGACCACTAAACTTATCCGAAACAGCAAGTGTTTAAATATGATTAGCAATGTTTTACCTATATGTCTGTTTATGTCTTAGCTTAACTTCATCCCCGTGAGGTTGACACGTTAAAGGCAACCTCTAAATATATAATATATTAATAAAAAATATATATATATATATATATATATATATATCAAATGTTTAAAAAAATAAAAATAAAAAATAATAATAAATAATTAAATAAAAAATAAAACATAGAAAGGACAAAAAAAACTACAGTGGCAAGACAAAAGATCCTCCGGATCAGCCACGTTTAAACTCCCAGTTGCATTCGACTCAGGGTTAGCCCCTAGAGATGCCATAAGAAGATGCTACTGTACGGTACTACATATGAACCGCTTAACGGCTTTACGATGCACAGTAGCACCCCAATGTTAAACGCTCCCATTTCAGCTACACCCGTGAATTCCTGCCGCACTTGTCCCCACATATAAATGTACTGGACTACATTGTGTTTATACAGGTTGTGACAAAGAGCATGGACAGATATGTAATGGACTTACCCAGTCCACAAGCTCCAGAATGTGCAATATCTCAGGTATAATCTGTATATAAGTTTGTTCCCCCTGTACCTGCCAGACATATATGGGACACATATAGGAACACTTGGACAAGACGCTAATAGTCCTACAACACGCCTAATAGAGCCGACATGGGAACGCCAAAAGTTGCCCCCTTGGACACACAAGTATCAGCTGCCTCCACCACAATGATAATAGCGGTACCCCATCCCTCACGATAAGAATGTTTAACACGGCATCACGATGCATGGCTCGAAGAGCATGCACCAACAGTGACTCCCAAGAGTTGATAAAACTTACCATAGCCTAATGATACACCCACAAAAGCTATAGACAGACTGACCCAGCACCCAGCCGCAAATTTTCTCCCACGGCGGCGCCCAAAGATAAGGCGAGAACCGAGCGCAAACATACACTTGCTGGAACAACACACCTACAGGGATCGGCCTAAATCCTGTGTGCCCTAGACTGCTGTCAGCTGGATCTGACCCGACCGCACTACCCCCACTTACGAAGTGCCAACCCGGCACATACCCTTGAAAGTAATTAACGTACTGTTTTTTCAGTTCACTGTTTATCTGTTTACCCCCTGTTTTTGTAACATATACATAATACCCTCTTGGTTTCACCCTTTGGTACCGAGACACGAACCAAACTAGACCAAAGTTCTTACTCAAGTGGGACTCCCTGAGACTCCACAGGTCGATACTAGCCCATAAGACCTGACCGTGACCATCGAAAACCTCTAAGATACAGAGTCCACTCACCAGACTAACCCACCAACTACTCACGAAGCAACACCTCGACTTCCAAGTCACAAAAAAAGGAAAAAAAAAGAAAAATAATAATACTTTTTAATAATTTTTTCCCACAACAGAACCACCACCCCTACACCAAACCCGACGTCCCTCCCCTAGCAACAACGATGAAAATATATACGCAGAACGTTCGGAGTCTGAATACGCCCCATAAGAGATACAATCTCCTCAAGGGGAGATCCACAACTCACACGCAGACATTATATGCCTACAAGAAACCCATTTCAAACATGGCTCTACACCCATCCTAGGGCTTAAACACTTCCCCCCAATACCATGCCACATCTCCATCCAAGAGCAAGGGAGTATCGATCATGGTGAGCAACACCCTGGCTTTCGACCAAATAACAACCCAGCTAGATCCGCAAGGAAGATACATTATTCTCATCTGCACACTAAACAACAACACATACACAATAGTTAACTCTTACTTCCCGAACGAGAACCAGCCAAGCTACATGTCCACACTATTAGACAAAATCGGGCAAATCCAGGTGGGCAACCTGGTTCTTTGTGGGGATTTTAACCATGTCCTCAACCCAGTCGCAGACTCCACAGCCATACTCACCCACAAGAGGAAAAAGGCCCTACACAAACAATGCTCCTCTCTGAACAAAACGCTAGCATCACATAGGCTTTACGACGCGTGGAGGACCCTTCACCCAACTGACAGGGAATACACCCATCACTCGCAGGTGCACAACACTTATTCCCACATAGACGGCTATCTAATGCACAGCGCACACCTACAACAGATCACAACTAGCCAGATAGGTAATTCTACACTCTCAGACCACAACCCAGCGTCTCTCACTCTAGCCGATTCCTACCAATACAAACACCGAAAGCCCCTGGAGACTAAACGAACATCTACTCAACGACTTAGACTTCACCGATAAGATTCGAGAGGAAATAAAACAATCCTTTCAAATCAATAGCAGCGACGAGATCAACCCTGCCACACTATGGCTTGCGCACAAACCGGTCATACGAGGGCTTCTGCTCAGTCGAGCGTCCTACCTCAAGAAATCAACACATACGAATGTGATCAGTGCCCACTCGACCACATACACCCCCCAATGGGTAGCAATAGAGAACACCTACTGCGGGAATCAGGACTTATCAACACTACTCTGGATACCCCAGCACCTGAGAAGGAAGCCCATGACCATGATGGGCACCACCGAACGCCTCCTTAAAACCTGGGACACCCACAGGGATCTGCTGTGCTCAGCACACCCATGGGCCCTAGCAGCTCCAATCCGAACCCTACACCACTGCAATGGCACATTCCCGCATCAGAAATGGGAAGAAAAAGGAATCACACATATATACCAGCTATGCACCAAGAATGGTCTCAAAACGTTCCCAGACCTACAAAAATAATTTGCCTTACCCCCGAACTACACGTTTGCATACTTACAACTCAAAGCGCTAATAATAGACAACAAGATCGCAGATTTGAAACATTCACTGCAAGCATCCATTACAAAATTTGAAGCACAATGCCTTTCACTGGCCCCCCGAAGAAGTCGGTCTCTTCCTGCTATAACTACCTTGCTAACTCGGACAACAACGCCACATGGAAATTCATGCAAGATTGGCAGACAGACCTCCAAGTCACAATATCCCCGAAAGACTGGGAAAAGATTTTTGCCTCTCATGAGGGGCTGACAACGAGTACAGCACACCTCGAAGCAACTAGGAAAATTCTATACAGGTGGTACATGGTACCGACCCGACTACAAACCATATTCCCCACCTCGTCGGACTTATGCTGGCACTGCCACACCACCAAAGGAACTATGCTACATATGTGGTGGACAATCGACAGAATACAAGGCCTATGGAAAAGTACAGTCCTACTTATTGGAAAAGTCACAAATTTCCGACTAGCACTTGACCCTAAAACTATACTACTCCGATTGTTACCAGACGAAGTTCTGAAACTGATCAAGAAAATGATGTACCTCATTCTCGGCACAGTATCCATATTAATAGCTAGGAAATGGAAGACGACGGACTTGCCCTCCGTCCGAGAAATTGAAATAGAAGTGACATCAGTACTGGAGTACGAACTCACCATGTGGAACCAAGCGAAAATAGGGAAATTAAGCCCCCACACCGCCATGATGTGGTGAAACTATAACCAACAACTCACGCACACCAGCTCAGACCTTACTAGGCCCACAGGTGAGCTCACTTAAAGCCACAAAAGGGAAAACACCCTACAAGCCAGCACCAACCTCCCAACACACCTTACCAGATTAACCCAAACCATAGGAGTCAGGACTTTAGGACCCACCTACAGCCGCAACCCGGTACCAACGCCAAAACTCTCCCCACCTCCCTCCCACCCTCCACACCAGTTCACTAAAACCTCTCCACCCCTCATGTCCCCCCCCTTCCCTGAAGTCATAACATAATGTAGCGTTATCACCCTGACCAACGATGACACTCTCCCCCCCCCCCCCCCCGGTGATAGGGGACCTTGAACCATATCGACCCCACAGGGTTCGTGATGCTACCTTCACACGTAGAAGCGAGTGGACGCCCCGACCACGGGGAGCTCCTCCCATACACACCACCCACAGTAACACCGCAATGACAACATAGAATACTAAGTGTAGAGGTGATAAGTGTGTAAAAGATGTGTTAACCCCCCCTTCTGTACCCCCCCTGCTTAATTGATTTGTCATGCAATGTATATCAAAGATTGTATAACCCCATTATGTTCAAATGAAACTTCCCTTTCTCTTCTGTACCCCATTTTTCTTGTCTTTATGAAAATAAAAAAAATTAAAATTGAAAAAGAAAAAAAAAACATATAGATTTGTTAAGGATTGGAATAACCCTTTAAAAATGCCATACAGCTCACGCCAGAGCCAGATCAGTTTGCATGGAGCGCTTGTGACTTGCTACATTTTCACAATTTAGAACAGCATAAAAGTCCCTATTTTAGATAAAAGGGATACTTTTTAGACTGTGGCTATAAAATTCAGATGTAGCCATCTATATTCAAGGTATATACAAAAAAAAAAACACATTACAAGCTTATACCCAAGCAATCTACTTACATCGGAGATGTATTTATGAAATAAATCGCAAGAACACAATTTTGTTTATTCTTAAAAGAGAGGTTATATTCATAAAAATACACCATATTTTAAATATATGGGGTGCAAGATAGCCCTTTGTTTTATTTTTGTAGAAACTCTGGGTAATCAATAAAATATGAAGTCAGGATTATAGAGTAATTTGTTTCTTTAAACTCGCTATGTGACAAATAAAGCAGTGAAATGGGCCCACTGAGAGACATATACCACCTTTACTGCAACGTGAGAGCAACTATTTGTTAGATTGTTTTAAATTATTGTTATTTATTGATAAAGCACCAACATATTTTGCATGGATAAACAGGAGGGAGACAAACAATACAGCGATTTGTGAAATGTGTAAAAATATTTGTATAAAAAGACAGGCTTTGCTTCCTAGACCTTCCAAAATTGGGGAAGGTTAGAATATCGATTGTGGAAGTATAGCTCATTTTATTCATACGACAGAAAAAAATATTTGTTGTCAAATAGGTGACATAAAATAGGTAAATAAAAATTGCTAAATATCTTATGATCAAGGAGGCCCCTAGCCTTTTTGTGATCGTAGCATCCTAAAAATACCAACATATGTCCACATTCATTACAGGGAACCTGTAGCCTCTTACCATGGCCACCTCAAATCTCATTAGAGGTGGGTGTTACACTTGTGTAACAATGGCCTCTGACCTGCCCATGCTCCTCCTCTGATGTTCACCAATATGCCATGCTTGAGGACACTTCCCCAAGCAGGGCAAACCTCAGTGATGCCAACATGCTGGCTTCACTGCCAGCATCTGAAAGGAGTGTCATCATGCCACTTTGCTCGTATACTCCCTAGCCTGTCCTGCTAGCTCATGCACTATAATTGCTATGGGTGGAAAGCAGAAGGAACATCTGCTCTACTTTATCAATAAATTGATCATCATATATTTGTTGCAATTATAAAACTAGCACAAAAAAATTGTTATTGTTAGTGGTAAACGTGTGGAATACTGACTTTGATTTCCTGGAAGAAGCAGGGGAGGGTGGGAGTGATTAACATTGACAATATTGGGCCAAAGTGAATCTGGAGTAACCTGGAAGTGCACATACCCTTTTATAGCATCCTACACATCAAAACATATATATTCTGACTCAGGATCATAGCTATTTTCTCCTACCTTAATTTCCTCAATCAGTGGTACCTACACATCCCTAGTACCCTGACCTTGCTGCATCCAGTCGTGGGGCGATCCCAGGTGTTGAGAGGCTCATATGTCTACCAACTTCTGTTACTGGCTGTTTAATGCTAAAGGCCAATCACAAAACCTGAATTGAATTACACTCACACTTAAATATTAGTGTGTGCATCGAATATAAAAGCAATCACCAAGCAAGCACATTTTCACCCACAAAATGTTGGCTACCATCTTGCCCACCTAGGTGGTTTACTAAACAGCTTTTATTTAAGACAGTTTATTTTTGTCCATTAAGCCACTAACTATCTACCTTCAATGTACACTAAATTCAAGTGGTGGAAGAGTTCAAAAGATCTGGCCAAAGAATTTGAAATAATTTTTGGGAACTTTATTTACCATATCCAATAATTCATTACAACCCCTGTAACCTGCATCACATTTTCCAAGGCACAGTGTAGTTGCAGAGTGCATGACCCTTCCTGAAAGAGTTTTCAATAAAATTTTAAAATCAGCTCAATTAAATTATCACCATGCCACCAGCCCAAGGTTCTGTCACACAAACAAGATGTCATAAAATCTGTCAAATTTATTTTTCCTCCATAAAGCAAAAAAAAAAAAAGACAAGAGAATTTTTTTTAATCTTAAATGTGTTGTTTTTTTATGATCCTGTAAGCTTTGTTGCTTTCACAAGCCGTTAAATACACCTTGTGACTGATACACTGTCTGTGAGTCATTGATAGTTCTCAGTAAATTAGTTTAGTTGCCAGAATTGAATGGAAATTAACCACATGATAAATATACATTACAATATGCACCATGTTCATTTTCTCAATTTTGTTCAGTCTAGAGAGCAAATTATCACTCTTGGTAGACATACACCAGGCCCTCCTAATTAATTCACAACCTTCAGAACATACATTGATAAGGTTATATCTCACAAGAAATATAATTGCACACCTGTATCCAGTCCCTGTACATCTCACCCTATATTTTTCATTTTGCTTAGATTATCCAAGCTGAATACAACATGGGTGCCAATTTTGTTATCGTTATGAGAACTGAAGTTATTTTGAGAGTAATGACAATCTACACGTCTTTTACATGCCATTATACCTTCTCATTAAATCTTTGAACACCCTCTCAGTACGAAGGCACATCAACATAGACTTGTTTAAACAGAACCATCACCACCTCTTTTTTAATTCCCTTTATGTCTATCTTCTCCCGTTACAATTTGTACATCTTGCCAACCCATGGCACGTGATAAATAATAAGGTTGGTATCTGTGGATTGTAGCACAACCAACTACAATAAGTGTCTATCACAAACAGTCTCCAAGCAATGGAAATTTATAGTTACATTAGGTTTCTCCAACAGTATAAGAGTTAAGGTAACTGGAAATAAAATATTCTCGGTGTATTTTTGTTACATGCGTT